>NC_057740.1:39883639-40074386 GCF_004010195.1 Chiloscyllium plagiosum
AATGCCCTGCCTGTAGCAGTGGTGGACTCTCCCTCTTTATGGGCATTTAAGCGGGCATTGGTTAGGTATATGGAGGATAGTGGGTTAGTATAGGTTAGGTGGGCTTGGATCGGCGCAACATCGAGGGCCAAAGGGCCTGTACTGCGCTGTATTCTTCTATGTTCTATGTTCATGCCTCACCGCATCATAATTTCTCTGTCCCCAGCTATAACTCTTGCCCTGTAGTGCACACTTATCCCTCTCCATCGCTAGAGTAAAAGTCACCGAATTGTGGTCACTGTCCCCAAAGTGCTCACCTACCTCTAATTCTAACACCTGGCCTGGTTCATTACCCAGAACCAAATCCAGTATGGCCTCACCTCTTGTTGGCCTATCTACATATTGTGTCAGGAAACCCTCCTGCACACATTGGACAAACACTGACCCATCTAACGAACTTGAGCTATAGCTTTCCCAATCAATATCAGGAAAGTTAAAGTCCCCCATAACAACCACCCTATTACTTTCACTCTTCTCTTGAATCATCCTCGCAATCCTTTCTTCTATGTTTCTAGGACTATTAGGAGGCCTGTAAAAAAACTCCTAACAGGGTGAGCTCACCTTTCCTATTCCTAACCTCAGCCCAAACTACCTCAGATGGCGAGTCTTCATCCATCGTCCTTATGCCCGAAACATTGATTCTCCTGCTCCTCGGATGCAGCCTGGCCTGCTGTGTTTTTCCAGCACCACATTTTTCAACTCTGGTACTCCAGCATTTGCAGTCCTCACTTTCTCCTAGCACTTTTCAGAGTTAAAAATCACACAACGCCAGGTTATAGTCCAACAGGTTTATTTGGAGATGCTAGCTTTCGGAGTGCCGCTCCTTCATCAGGTGGCTGTGGAGCAGGATGGACTTGCTTCACAACTAGCTGATGAAGGAGCAGCACTCCGAAAGCTAGTGCTTCCAAATAAACCTGTTGGGCTATAACCTGGCATTGTGTGATTTTTTAACTTTGTAAGGGGAGGCACGGCGCTCAGTGGTTAGCACTGCTGCCTCACAGCACCAGGGTCGCAGGTTGGATTCTGGCCTCGGTTGACTGTGCAGAGTTTGCACATTCTCTCCGTGTCTGCGTGGGTTTGCTCCGGTTTCCTCCCACAGTCCAAAGATGTGCAGGTCAGGTGAATTGGCCATGCTAAATTGCCCATAGTGTTAGGTGCATTGGCTGGTGTGAAATGGCTCTGGGTGGGATACTTTTTGGATGGTCGGTGTGGACTGGTTGGGCCGAAGGGCCTGTTTCCACACTGTAGGGAATCTAATCTAACTGTCCTCCCCAGTCCAACACCGGCTCCTCCACATCATGTACTTTTCAAGTGTCATCATTGTTTCAAATATAGAAAATGTGACAGTCAATCTGAACGTAGCAAGCTCCCATGAACAGCAAACTCCCATGAACAGCAATTTGATAGTGCCCAGAAAATTTGTTTTAATGGTGGGGATTGAGGAAGAAGTATTGGACAGGACAACAGGGAGATCACGTCTGCTCTCTGTTGAAACAGTGCTGTGGGAACCTGTACGTCCATCTGAGAGAGGAGACTGGCTCATGGTTTAAGGTCGCTTCGAAAGCAACAGCTCCTCAGTACTGCACTCGGAGTGGCTGGACCCAAGTTTCTGAAGTGGGACATGAACCCATAACATTGTAACTCCATGGAAGGACTGATACTTACTGAGCCACATCTGACACAGTCTGTAATGCATTATACACTGGACTCTTTAGGGAAAGAGAGTCCTATATACTGGATTGCAGACTGAGCATGTTGCATGCAGTACAGTGCCCATGTATAGGCTACAGAAAGTCACTATAATCCCAGAGGACCATAGAGCTGCTCTCTCAGGATGAGAGAGAGAAAGAGACAACTGGTAGTGGTGTAACTGAGGGCCACAGCACCTCCAGCGAAGGGAGCAGTTGAGAAGGAGAATCTTCCATGGCAACATCAACTAGTATTGAATGCATGATGTCACTCTGCATTGCAAACCAGCCAACTGACAACATCCAAATGGTAAGTAAAGCTTCACCACCACAATCAGAACCTTTTAACATCTCAATCCGAATCTTTCATTTATCTTCACCGCTCTCAGGACAAAAATCCTATCTCCTCTAGCCTTTCCACATAAGTCAAGTCTTTCACTCCTGGTACCACTCTGTAAAACTTCTCTGCAATCTCTCCAAGATCTTGGTATCCTTTCTGCTGTGTAGGGACTGAAGCTGGACTCAGCTCTACAGCTGGGGCCTACTCACTTTTCTTTTTGTCAGATTTTCAATCCTGCTTTTCAGGGGATGTTGGAGAATCATGTCATCCAAATAATCAAGTGGGAGAATTCTGAATGAATTCTTTACCCTTGCTTTCACTTCTCCTCCCTCACCCTCACAAATCCTAATTTAGACCATACCCGATTGCAGCACTGTGTGAGGGATCAAACCCTTCTCAATGTGGGACTCAATCACTTGTTACATTTGGCATGTACCAACTGAGCCCCAGTAAGTTTTCCGTGCAGTAGTTATATCCATGAACAGTTGCCAGCAGTTGGGCACGATGGTGGTAGAGTAGGTTGGATTACTAGATCAGCAGAAGCCCAGGTTAGTGAACTGAGGTCATGAGTTCCAATCACATTATAGCACGTGGTGGAATTTAAACACAATTAATGAATCTGGCACTGAAATTACTGGCAGTAATGTTGATCATGAGGCTATCATCAATAGCTGTGAAAACAAAAATTATTGAGTTCAGTAATCTCATCTAGAGAAAAGAATCTGCCACCCTTCCCTGGCCTACATGTGACTGCAGTTTCGAAGCAATATGGTTGACTCTTAACTGCATCTGGGAGAAAGTGAGGACTGCAGATGCTGAAGATCAGAGTCGAGAGTGTGGTGCTGGAAAAGCACAGCAGGTTAGGCAGCATCCGAGGAGCAGTAGGTACGTCCATCTGAGAGAGGAGACTGGCTCATGACTGCAGATGCTGAAGATCAGAGTCGAGAGTGTGGTGCTGGAAAAGCACAGCAGGTTAGGCAGCATCCGAGGAGCAGTAGAATCAACATTTCGGGCGTAAGACCTTCATCAGCTCCTCAGATGCTACCTGACCTGCTGTGCTTTTCCAGCACTACACTGTTGACTCTGTCTCTGAAACGGTAAAGCAAGTAACTCAGTTTGAGGGCAATTAGGGATCAGGAACAAATACAGGCCTTGCAATGATGCTGATGTGCCACAAAAATAATGAGTGAAAGAAAATCAGAAACAAAGAGTTCTCCTGAATAATTGAATCTTGTATGGTTGATGCAGGGGATTTATTTGATCACTGACCTTCTGACTCCAATGCAACGAATTTAAACTTTAGCATTCTGAACGAAAAGTAAACCCATTTCCCTGTCACTTATGCTGCCAGACTCCTGTTTTGAGAGTGTAGGCCCACATTATCGTACTTAGCGAATACTGTGAACTGTAATTATAGTCTGGGGAATGGAGGTAGAAAGCTCTTCTGCTAATAACCCTTTCTATTCTTCATTCAAACATTCTCCAGTATAGAACAATGACTGCAGTAACACATCTGTTCAGGCGCAGCAAATAATACTCATTGGACTCATAGTATGAAGTGGAAGCTGAATCAAAGGCAAAACCCATGTATTTCCTAACTGGCACTGTTATATTTTTGAGGCCCTTTGCATTGAGATTTTCTGTTCTTCCATTGACCCTTCTGATTTTGGGGTCAGCCGCAAAGCAACACCACTCACCACTAATGTTAAAGAAAGCTGTCTATAATAATTCAGCAGTCTCTGTGAGTTTCCATTCCACTAATGTTAATGCAGATGTAGAATTGAGTAGACTGAATCTTCAGCTGCCTTGCAGCAGTGATGTCATTAGACAGGGTAAGCAGCCAAATACATTGAAGTATTCTTAATGTCAGGAAACAGGGAGTAAAATGTTCTGTTTATACTTCATCCTTTTAATAGTTTTACCTGGTTTGAAATAAAGATTGGGATGTGCACACCAGGAGTTGAAATATCATAAAGTTTTTTAGAAGTTTGTTATATTGAACAAATATGGAATTTTAAATTGCTTAACAATTGATAAGGGGTGACCTTATAGAGGTTTATAAAACTGTGAGGGGCATAGACAGGGTGAATAGCCAAGGTCTTTTCCCTAGGGCAGGGGGGTCCAAAACTTGAGGGCATAGGTTTAAGGTGAATGGGGAAAGATTTAAAAGGGACCTAAGAGGCAACTTTTTCACACAGAAGGTGGTGCATGTATGGAATGAACGGAGGATGTGGTGGAGGCTGGTACAATTACAACATTTAAAAGGCATCTGAAGGGGTATATGAATAGGAAGGGTTTAGAGGGTCAAGTGTCAAATGCCTGGCAAGTGGGACTAGATTAATTTAGGATATCTGTCCAGCATGGACAAATTGGACCAAAGGGTCTGTATCTGTGCTGTACATCTCTATGACTCTTATGTTTCTGTGCCAGAGAGATAGTTCATTAATTGTTGTAGATCATGCACCACTACAAATCATGTTAACATCATGAATAAGACATAATTTTCTTTGGGGTTTCTACAATGTAATAAGGACATTTTTTTAATCAATTCAGTGAGTTCAAATTGACTTTTTGCTCAGCAAGAGCGGCACGGTGGCACAGTGGTTAGCACTGCTGCCTCACAGCGCCAGAGACCTGGGTTCAATTCCCGCCTCAGGCGACTGACTGTGTGGAGTTTGCACATTCTCCCCGTGTCTGCGTGGGTTTCCTCCGGGTGCTCCGGTTTCCTCCCACAGTCCAAAGATGTGCAGGTCAGGTGAATTGGCCATGCTAAATTGCCCGTAGTGTTAGGTAAGGGGTAAATGTAGGGGTATGGGTGGGTTGCACTTCGGCGGGGTGGTGTGTGGACTTGTTGGGCCGAAGGGCCTGTTTCCACACTGTAAGTAATCTAAAAAAAGACCTTAACAGTGAACCCTATGGAATAATATAACTTCACTTACATCAAATTCTGAATTTGTATAAGTATGGAAGTTAGCTCACTGAGCTGGAAAGTTAGTTTTCAGATATTTTGTCACCATGACAACATCATCAGTGAGAGTCGCACCTCTCTATTTATAGGTCTTAGTTTCTTAAGGTGAGTGATATAATTTCTGTTTTTTTTCAAGGTAAGGTAGATCTAAGTCAATGTGTTTATTGATGGAGTTCTGGTTAGAATGCCTTGCCTTTAGGAATTTTTGCATATGTCTTTGTTTAGTCTGTGAAGAAAAATATCTACACAACATTTTCAAGAAAAGCAGGTTCCCAATAAACACAAATCACGGATTCTTCAGAAACAAACCCAAACAAGCAGACACAACACAATCAAAAACTATAGTCACATTACCTTACATCAGAGACATATCAGAAATGTCCATCAAACTACTCAGATCCCTTGGCCTACAAACCTATCAACGCACTTAAACTGCGACCAATGAACCTAAAGGATCCATTAGATACTACCAGCAAACCTAACATCATTTACAAAATACTATGCAAGAACTGTAAGAAACACTACATTGGACAAACAAGCAGGAAACCTGCTACCAGGATACATGAACACCAACTAGCCACCAAAAGACATGACCCACTATCACTAGTTTCCATATCGACAGCCAAAGAAGCATACCACTTTGACTGGGACAACACACATGCCCTAGGACATGTGAAACAAAGGCATGCACGGAAATTCTTAGAGGCATGGCTTTCTAACCAGAACTCCATCAATAAACACATCGACTTAGATCCCATCTCCCTTCCCTTGAAAAAAAGAACCGGAAATGACATCACCCACCTTAAGAAACCAAGACCTATAAATAGAGAGGCAGGACATACCACCAGCACTTCACCAGAGACTCTCACTGATGATGCTCCCTAGTCATGGTGACGAAACGTCTGAAAACAAATCTTCCAGCTCCTCTAGCTAACTTACAGACTTATCATCAGCTACAAATCTTCATAAAAATCTGAACTTTTACATGCTGGCAACTTCAAAAGAGCAGTGTTAATGAATGTGATACTCTTATCATCATTACTATTGCAAACTAAAAATAGAAACAAGAGTAGACAATATAGCTCCTCGAGGCTGCTTTGCCATTCAATAAGATTATGTCTGAGCCCTTGCCCTAACCCCATATTCTTAATGATTTGGAGATGCCGGTGTTGGTCTGGGGTGTACAAAGTTAAAAATCACACAACACCAGGTTATAGTGCAACAGGTTTAATTGGAAGTACACTAGCTTTCGGAGTGCCGCTCCTTCATCAAGTGGTTGTGGTGGACACAACTGTAAGGCACAGAATTTATAGCAAAAGTTTACAGTGTGATGTAACTGAAATTATACATTGAAAAATACCTTGATTGTCTGTTGAGACTTTCATCTGTTCGAATACCATGATAGTTTTACTTCTTTCATGTGTAAATCACAAAACTTTTTTTTAAAAGTTGCATTCTCAGGTTAACTAACAATTAGTGTTAGCTAGACAATATGTTGAAGGTGTTAGCCCCCTAAGTTCTCTGTCTGGTCTATATTCTTTGATATCTTTAATGCTTGAAATCTATTGATCTCAGACTTGAATGTACCAACAACTGAGCATCTCACAACTCTTTGCAGTAGACAATTCCAAAGACTCACAACCTTCTGAATGAAGACATTCCTACTCATCTTGGCACAAAACAGCTGACACTGTTATCATGAGATTGTAACATAGTTTTAGACTCATTAGCCATGAGAAACATCTACTTTAAGGATTTTCTGCATTTTATTGAGATCTTCTGTTGTTTTTTTTCAGTTCCATTGCAAACAAAAGCCTATTCTAGTCAGTTAATCCTCATGAAACTGCCCCATCATCCTCAGGATCAAATCAATGAAATTTTGTTGAACTGTGTCTAAGATATGTTTATTAATCCTAAAGAAGAGAGACAAAACAGTACTACAGATCTCACCAAAACCCTTTATAATTACAGAAACACTGTTATGTTGCAGGAGAGATTAATATTTCATCTGCTCTCCCAATTACTTGCTGTGCCAGTGGATTCTCTATCCCAGTTCTCCTCACTCTTCACCTCTGAATGGAGGTTTTCATCTCATACTGTGGGTATATTTCCCTGGGCACCAACTGCTCGGACTGCCATATGCCACTTGCCACTACTCTCACCTTTCAATATTTCAAGTGCGATTTTTCATCTGTGAGACTGATTGCCTTCACCTTAGGTAACCATCAAAGCTGAGGCTGATTTGAGCCTTACACATGTGTGTAAGGCTGTGTTTGGGAGGAGATATTAATGTACCAGTAATTTCACTGGGTATTAATCCAGAAGTCCAGACTAATGCTCTGAAGGTACAGGTTCGAATCTCAACAAAGCAGCTGGTGCAGCCATAGAATCACAAAGGTCTACAACACAGAAAAATACCCTTCAGCCCATCAAGTCTGCACCAGTCAAAAGTAACCACCTAACTATTCTAATCCCATTCCCCCGCATTTAGTCCATTCCCCTGAATGCATTGGCATTGCAAGTGCACATCTAAGTATTTTTTAAATGCGGTGAGGGTTTCTGCCTCTCCCACCCTTACAAGCAGTGAGTTCCAGATTCCCACCACCTGCTGGGTGAAAACTTTTTTTGTCACAACCCCTCTAAAACTCCTGTTCCTTGCCTTAAATCTCTCCCATCGGGTCATTGATCCCCCCACAAAGAGGAAAGTTTCCTTTGTGTTTACCTTATTATATTTTGATACATCTCAATCATATCTCCTCTCAGTTCCTGAGTTGATCAATTCACAAACATCTCACTTCAGGTAGTTGAATTCAAATGTGAGATTAAATAAATTCTACCTCAATGTGTGCCCAACAGCACTTAAAGAGGGAATTTGAATTTACATAGAACCTTTCTCAAATTCAGGGTAAACTGAGCTTCTAAATAGTCAATGCAGTACTGCTGAGGTATAGTTTCTGCTGTAATGTGAAAAAGTGATTTGTATGCTTCATGTTCCCACAAGCAATAGGGTAATAATTGGATAATCTGTTTCCTTGTGATGTTATCTAGGGGACACATCTTAGACTGGAGGGAACCCCTACTGGTTCCTCTACAAAATATTGGCCATGGCATCTTTAATGTCTGCCTTTCAGGTTGGTTTAATATCTTAGCAGTGTTGGGAATGTCAGCCCCAGCCTCAGTCTCAATTCTGGAGGGACTTTTTTTCGTGCCCGCACCCTTCTGCCTCAAAGGTGAAAGCACTATCGACTGAGCCACAGCTGAGTTTTACTTTGCATCAGGTAGCAAGGTCCAACCTGACCCCATTTCCAGCACCACTCTGCCAGTCAGATTGTGGTCCTGGGCAACCTGACCCCACTCCTCTGATACTCTGCCCCCCACTCCTCTGACACCCTTCCCCCATCCCTCTAACACTCTCCCCCCCACTACCTCATCTGCCAGATCTCTACTTCCAAATTTGTTGATAACACCAAAGTAAGTAGGAACATAGGTTTTGAGGAAGATACAAAGAAGCTTTGAGAGGACATGGACAGACTAAGTGAATGAACTAGAACTTGGCAGATGGAATGTAATGTGAATAAATGTGAAGTTATTCACTCTTTCAGAGAAAAACAACCCAGACATGCAGAATACTTCTTGAATGGTGAGAAGTTGGGAAGGTCAGGGGTCCCATGGGACCTGGGTGTCCTTGGTCATGTGTCACCACCTTCAGCATAACAGCTGCAGCTGGAAGGTAAATGTGATGTTGGTCTTCATCAGAAAGTAATTTGAATTGAGGAGTAAAGTTATCTCGTTGCAGGCTTATCCGGCCTTGGTGAGACCTCACCTGCAGTAATGTGAACAGTTTGGTTTCTTTATCTAAGAAGAATGTACTTGCCTTTGAGGGGATACAACAAAGGTTCACCAGGTTAATCCCAGGCATATTGGGTTTTGAGGTGAGATTGGGGAGACTTGGTTTTGACAAACAAGGGATGACCTGATTGAAACTTACAAAGTTCTTACAAGGTGTGGCAGGGAGAGTGCAGGTAAGATGTTTCCCTGGCTGATCAGTCTAAAACCAGGGGCAAGATCTCAATGTGAGGTGCAGGTGATTTAAGCCTGAGATGAGCAGGAACATAATCACTCTGTGGGTGGTGAATCTTTGGAATTATCTATCCCAGACGGTTGTGGAAGCTTAATCATTGAGTGCACTCAACACAGAAATCAACAGGTTTTTGGAGACTAATGACATCAATGGATATTGATATATCTGGCAGGGAGCAATAGCCTAGTAGTATAAAAGCTAGTCTATTCATCCATAGATTTAGCTGATGTTCCAGGGATCTGGGTGCAATTCCTGTCATGGCAGATGCTGGAGTTTGAATTCAAAAATATCTGGAGTTAAGGTGATTGCCAGGGGAAAACCCAACTGGTTCACTGATGTCCTTGGGGGAATGAAATCTACCACGCTCATTTGTCTGACCTACATGTGACTCTGGAATGGCCTAGCAAGCCAGTCAGTTGTATCAAAGCCTCAACAAAGAAATGAAAATGGATGGATCATCCAGCATCAATCTAAGCATGCCAGGAACAGCACCAGGTAAAAACAAGGACTGCAGATGCTGGAAACCAGATTCTAGATTAGAGTGGTGCCAGAAAAGCACAGCAGTTCAGGCAGCATCCGAGGAGCAGGAAATCAACGTTTCGGGCAAAAACCCTTCATCAGGAATATTCCTCAGATGCTTCCTGAACTGCTGTGCTTTTCCGGCACCACTCTAATCTAGAACCAGGAACAGCACCAGGCATACCTGAAAACGAGGTGCCAACCTGGTGAAGGTACCAAACAGGACTACTTGCATGGCAAACAATACAAGTGGCAAGTGATAGACAGAGCTACGTGAGAGCCCTCCAAGTCATTCACTAACCTGACTAGGAAATATATCACCATTCGTTTTCTATCACTGGATCAAAATCCTGCAATTCCCTCCCTAAGGACATTGTGGGTCAACCTACAGCATATGGACTGCAGTGACTCAAGAAGGCAGTTCAGCACCACCTTCTCAAGGGCCAATAGGGACGGGCAATAAATGTTGGCCCAGACAGTGACACCCACATCCCACATGTGAATTTTAAAAATGGCAAACTTGTTAGAAATTGGCATTGAGGTAGATAATCAGCCATGATCTAACAGAATGATGGACCAGGCTTGTGGGCTGAATGGCCTACCTTGTTCCAATGCTCCTTTGTTCCCTGATCCATTAAAAGTAATTGTGAAAATACATTTAGAAATGACTTTTTTTTCAATTTGGAGTGAGCATTTACTGTCCATCCTTAATTGCCCTTCAGAACGTGGTAGTGAGCTGCCTTCTTGAGCTACTGCAGTCTTTACAGAATAGGGACATCTGCAATGCTGGTAAGAAGGGAATTTTAGGATTTTGATCCAGTGACAGTGAAGGCACAGCAATATATTTCCAAGTCAGGATGGTGAGGGGCTTAGAGGGGAAACTTGTAGCTGTTGGGTTTCCCATGCATCTGCTGTCTTTGTCCTTCTAGCTGGTAGAGGCCACAGATTTGAAAGATCCTACGAAGGAGCTCCACTATAGGGGGTAATGGCCTAGTGGTATTATTGTGAGTTTATAAATCCAGATGCTAAGGTAACTATTGGAGAGTCTGGGGTCAAATCCCACCATGGCAGGTAGTGAAACTTGAATTCAATCCAAAATCAAATCTGCACTCTACTGTTGGTCACGAAAACCATTGTTAATTCTAAGGGAAAACCCATCTTGTTCACTAATTATTTAGGGAAGAATATTGCATACCTTATCTTGTCTAGTCTACATGTGACTCTGTTAGAGCATGGCTGATCATCTACCTCAATGCCAATTTCTCACAATTTTGCCATTTTTAAAATTCACATGTGGGACGTGGGTGTCACTCAGTCCCACAGCAATGTGACCCCCTTGGGAATTAGCAATGGGCTTGTGATGCTCACATCCTGTAATTGAATATAAAAAATATAAAAAAGCAGTTCTACCCAATGTTTCAATGTTCTCTTTTTATTGGGTGCATGCATCAAGCCCTTGGTTAGAGGGTAGAAAGAGAGCATTCAGCCCATTGAATCTGTTCCACCCCTCCAAAGAGCATCCCACCCAGACCTCTACCCTGTTCCTGTAACCCCACATTTACCAAGCACTAATCCACCTAGCCAACACATCCCTGGACACCACGGGGCAATTTCCCATGGTCAGTCCACCTAACTTGCACATCTTCAGACTGTGAGAGGAAAGCACAGCACCCTGAGCAAATCCAGGGAGAATGTGCAAACTCTACACATACAGTCACCCGAGGCTGGAATCAATTAGGAGAAAGTGAGGACTGCAGGTGCTGGAGATCAGAGTTGAGAGTCGAGTCATTCCTGATGAAGGACTTATGCCTGAAACATCGATTGTCCTGCTCTTCGAATGCTGCCTGACCTGATGTGCTTTTCCAGCATCACACTCTCGATGCTGGAATCAAGCACAGTTCCCTGATATTGTGAGGCAGCAGTGCTCTCCACTGAGCCACCCCATGGTTTGTCCCCATATCTGCCCTGTGACCCTGTCAGAGCCTCCCCTGGCACTGTTACTGTGGCAGGACCCTGTCTTGCTATTGTTGTTTGATCCTGAGTCTTTTTTTTGTGTGTCTTGGCTCAGCCCCTGGCTTTAGGCCTCACGTGGGCTTGTATTAATTTGTCTGTAGCTTTCTTTCTGAAAAAAGAGGAAAACAAATTAGAAAGGAGAGAAGTTGGAGGTCTCAAAAGAAGCAAATAAATCACTGAGCGTGAGAGAGAACGATAGACGCAATGAGAGAGTTGTAAGATTGCTGCAAAACAGGTGTGAAAGCGTAAAAGGATTAACTCAAAGGCTGTGGCTATTCATATGCTAATTGAGTGTATCCAGGGCATAAAACAATTCAGACCTAAAGTGGGTGCCATGCTTTTATTATATTCAGTGCACGTTGCTGCTATCTGGAACTAAAAACTCCCTTTCTCTCAGGTAACTAACTGTATCTGTTATTCAAGCCTTACTATATAACATTTTAATTAGTTATAAATGAAATGGGGAAATTCTGTAAATCAGCAACACTGCCATCAGGATCAGGAAAGTGTAAGAAAAGGTTAATGCTTTATCTGGACTAACGTCACCTGCTTTGATTGTAAATATGAACCTGGCTCATTTGCTGAACACTCTAGCAGTTTCTATTCTCATTTCAGGTTTTGAGTTGGAGTTTGCAGTCAATGTTGAAGCTTTGGAGGTTACTGCTGATCTTGGTAAAAGTTTACTGCAAAGATCCAGTGGTGGATTTGGAGACATCTGTGCCAAATGTTGGCAAATGGGACTAGATCAGTTTGGATGTCTGGTTGACGTGGATGGGTTGGACCAAAGGGTCTGTTTCCATTCTGTATAATTCTATGACTCAATGACTCTACCTCTGGAGTCTTGATCTCCCCTTGACTAATGTGTAAATCTCATGCTTGAAGGAACAAGTGATGTGGAAGTGCTGGTTTTGGACTGGGTTAGACAAAGTTAAAATCACACAACACTAGGTTATAGTCCAACAGGTTTATTTGGAAGTACAAACGTTTGGAGTGCTGCTCCTAGCACTAGCTACCTGGCAAAGGAGTAGCACTCTGAAAGTTTGTATTTCCAAGTTGGACTGTAATCTGGTGTTGTGTGATGTTTAACTTTGAAGGAACAAAGGCAATTGGCACATGAAACACTGCAAACTCAAAATCCCCTCCAATCCATGTACCATCCCAATATAGAAATATATCTCTGTTTCTTCACTGTCCCTGGGTCAAAGAACCCCTCCCCAACCGAACTATTCTTATCACAGGGACTGCACCTATCCAAGCTGCCTTCTCAAGGGAAATTGGGGACAATGGAAACAATTGTAATGAATGTCAGTGTCTCCCACATTCCATGAAAAAATGAAAAAGTCAAGCAGCAGCAATGTAAGCATGCATTTATACAGCCAATCACATTGCAGTATTCTCACAGACAGAAAACCAGGAAGTTAAAAACATCAATTAAACTTCACTTTTAATTTAAATATTTAAGAAAGTGAAATAAATAGTCAGAATTCAATTCAGACAGAAGTTCCACCATCATAAATAAATTGTAAAATAAAGGTTTTATTAAGAGGAACTTTAACATTTTACCAATATAAAACCAACTTTTCAGGGCCAGTGAAGATGCTTAATTGTGAAATGAGTGTGTTATACTGTCATAGAGTCATAGAGCTGTATAACACCGAAACAGACCTTTTGGTCCAACTCATCAACGTGAACCAGATATTCTAAACTGATCTAGTCCCATTTGCCAGCACTTCGCCCATATCCCTCAAACCCCTTCTTATTCATATACCCATCCTTGTAAATGTTGTAATAATGTTAGCCTCCATCACGTCTTCTGGCAGCTCATTCTGTACACGCACCACCCACTGTGTGAAAATGTTGTACCTCGGGTCCCTTTTAAATCTTTCCCCTCTCACCTTACATCTATGGCCTCTAGTTTTGGACTCCCCCCCCTCCCCCCTTGGAAAAAGACCTTGGCAATTCACCCTATCCATGCCCGTTCATGATTTTATAAACCTAAACAAGATCACTCCTCAGTCTCCAACGCTCCAGGGAAAGTAGCCCCAGTCTATTCAGCCTCTTCTCTCTAGCTCAAACCCTCCAATCCCCGTAACCTTGTCAATCTTTGCTGAACCCTTTCCTACAAAATCTTTCCTACAGCAGGTAGACCAGAATTAACCCATTTTACACCTTGTTCACAAGATTTTAGCAAGACTAAAAGTGTAAGTTTTTGTCAAACCATTGATTGCTTTAGGACTTCTAATCTGTAGGATGATTTCGAGATGCCGGTGTTGTGTTGTGTTGTGTGATTTTTAATCTGTAGGAGAACTCATCGAACTCTGAAGAAGTGGGGATTCACTGACAGCAACTTCTAGATGTTAGTATTACAGTGTGCAAGTGTGGATTCCTGAGGTTGTAATCACTCTCAATGGGGTAAATGCTGATAGTTTCACTATCAATTCCATCACAAAATCTGAGACAATTGTTTTAACTTAATTTGCATAATTAAACAAGGGTTGGTTAAATGGGATGAGTTTCACTCAGTGGTTTGCATTTCTGCCTCTGTGTCAGTGGGTTGTGGGTTTAAGACACACATCGGGTATTTCAAATGTATAATCCTTGATGAAATGTGTCTTGTAGCATTAACAGAGGACTGTACCACCAGAGGTTTGTCTTTCCAAAGAGTACAGTCATGTACAGGTACTTTAATTGGCTGCATGTGACTAGTGGGCATAATTTTAAGGTGAGAGGAGAAAGACTTAAAAGGGACTTGCGTGGCAATGTTTTCACACAGAAGGTGGTTCATATGTGGAACAAATTGTTACAGAAAGTGGTAAATGCAGGTACAGTTGCGACATTTAAAAGTCATTTGTACAGACACATGAATTGCAAAGGTTTAGAAGGATATGGAACAAACACAGGCAAATGGGACTAGTTTAGTTTGGGAAGCCTGGTTGGCTTGGACAAGTTAGACCGAAGGGTTTGTTTCCATGCTTTACAACTTAATGACTTTAAGACATAAACTGAGGCCTTGTTTACCTTCTCTGGTCAAGACATCCTTTGATTTTATTTGAAAACCAAGTCGCTGCAACTTATATTCTGATCCCCATACATCCCTCATCCAACAACATTGCAGGGTATCATTATGTCATGTGGGATCGTGCTGTGTGTAAACTGGCTTCTCTTTCTTACAATATTGACTACATTTCAGGATTAGATAGCCAGTTGGAAGAGACACCGTATGCTTCTCAAAGTGATAATGACAACTAATCCACTTTTGTAATGATGTTGGCAAAGGGATACGTAGTAGATGAGGTACTGAGATGTCATCCTATGTGGTTGTTCGAAACACAGCCATTAATCTTTTGGTCCCACTTGAGAGGCCCAACAAAGGCCTCAACTTATCATTCCACTCTAAGCAGCACCTTCTTTCTCAGTGCATCACTGGCGAGTATTGCACTGCGAGTATCAGTCTGCTGTTTATGTTCACGTCTCTGCTGGGACCCAGAAGTGACCAAACAAGCCACTGTTGATGAACAATTACCATTTGGCCCCACTGTGTCTGTGCCTCCCTGTGCTACAGTCTCTCACACACACACACACATAATCTCCTTGTCCTTGCTGTTTTTCCTTGGCCCTGTATTTTCCATATTTTTAAAGCCCAGGAAGAGAATGAGTTAGAGGAGGAGATGGTATAATGGGTCTTGAGTGCAGCACAATGAAAGTGCACAGATGAGGTTAAATGTGAAAAAAAAGTTTGAAGCTTGGGAGGAAGAAGAAAGAGAGGTCTCAAGGAACATTTACCAGACTGGAGTCACAGTTCACTCAGAGTTGCTGTAGTAAAAACGTGTGCTGTAGTCCAGAGGCACACACAGTGATGGTATTGTCTCCAAAGTTCTTTACATCTCATCCTGACCAGGAATCTCTCCTGCTCTACCATTGTTGTGTGCTGGAAGGATTTACAAGTTGACAATCAACCTGTTTGGCCACACTGTGAATGCACCTTCCTTGGTCATCAAGCCCTGGAATGGGACTCGAATCTAGAACTCCAGGCTGAGAGGCAGTGTGCAACCCATTGCAAACACATTGACCAGAATAGCATTGACCTAATGGAGAGAGAATGAGACAAACTGAGTTGTGAAGGAGATCTGGCGGTCAGTTGTTAGAGCAGAGAAATAAACTGACTACCTGACAAGGTTTCTACTCCTTGCAGAGACGCCTCATGACTCTTGGTTGAAATTGCATTACAAGTGCACCAGTTGCCATAGTAACAAGGCAATACTGCAAAACTATGCTGGAGAAGTGTTTCCAAATAGCGGAGGTAGTGTTGTTAGCACCTGAGAGGCCATTAATGAAGCATTAGGCAGTACTGGAAACTGAAGATGATGTAGACCCCCCAACAACAGAGTTGTTCTGCCCACACTACAAACACAAACAGTATGTAGGGCAGCAGGATACTCTACTGATGTTCTCAGTGCAGCTCCTGCAGAAAAAGAATTGCTGGGGTTTTAACTATAGGGGCACTGCCAGTGATTTCCTGATAGGTGAGAGCCCACACTAGTGGTACTGATGTCAAGAATGGGCTCCCATCACCTCATTACTAGAACTGCAAGTAAAACCCCTGACTAGTGCAGAGAAGAGAATGTTCAGATATTTTGATAGAGTAGATGCAGAGAAACGATTTCCATGGATGCTGGGAGTTTAGAACATGGAGGATCAATCTTAAGTTTTATAAGTGCACTATCTCAGAGTGCACTATCTCAGAGTGCTTGACACACAATGTATTCCTTCAAAATGCAGTAACGCTTGCTGTGTAGGCAAGCAAGTGTGGCAGCCAACTTGGCACAGCAACATCCCACAAACTGCAGTGGCCATAATTCATAAATTTTCATCAATATTCTTTGAGAAAGGAATGCTGGCTGAGGGCACTGAGGTAAACCTCATGCTCTTCTTCAGATTGCATCGTGGAATCTTCAACATTAACAAACAGGTAGAACCATTGGTTTTATCTCCTCATTTGAGGAGTTGCAGTTTGATGATGCTGTGCTTCCTCAGCACGGCACAGTCTGTGAAAATGCTGTGCTCAAGACCTGGAATGGGTACAGCCCTCAGATTCAGATAGTATTGCCCACAGACCCAAAGGTGACCATGGATTTTACGAGTGGTGGAGATGATGCATCAGATTCAGTGCCACTGGACACTGAGAAGAAAGGACATTTTCTCTAGATTATTATTCACAGATTCATTACAAGAAAGCTGACATGTGTATGAAGCTTTGCATAGCAACCTAACCAACAGTCCTCCACTCAGTCTCTTCAGCTTGTTGTGCAATTTTGAAGAAATCATGGCTTATCTGCATCTGAGCTATACTTTCCTATCTCTGTCCATTATCCCTTGATGCCCTTACCTAACAAATACTCTTCAGCCTTAGTCTTCAATTAGCCCCCATTATCGACAATCCTTTGGGAAGAGAAACATCCAGGGATCTTTTGGGTTAAGCAATTTTCTTCCTAAATTGTTTGGCCTGAAATTTAAGACTATACCCTATCTTTCTAAATTTCTCTCAAGGAATCGGTTCTTTATAGCTACCCAATCAAAAACTATTAACATTCTAAACATCCCAATGAGGAACGATTGGCCTAATTGTTAGACTATTAGTCTAGTAACCAAAATAATATTCTAGAATTTGGGATGAAATCCAACCATGGCAGATGGTAGAATTTGAATTCATTAATAAATAAATCTGGAATTAGGAGTCCAGTGATGACCATGAAACCATTGTGAATTGTTGGGAGAAAAGAATATGGTTTACTCATGTCCTTTAAGGAAGAAAACTGTTGTTCTTACCTTTTCTGGTCTACATGTGAGTCCAGACTCCCAGCAATGTGGTTGATTCTTAACTGTCCTCCAGGCAATTAGGGATGGGTAATAAACGTTGACCTAGCTAGTGATGCCCACATACTGTGAATGAGTTTTAAAAGCCACACTATCCCTTTGAGCATATTCTTGCAAGCTTTGCAACAAATCAATTCAGCAGCCATATTTGATTCTGTCACTCCAGTCCACACCCCACCCCAGTGCAGCCCACTCTCCCATTCCTGATTGTATCAATTGAAGTGCTGGCTTAGCAACAGTAATGCCAGAGAGGATCTGCTAATATACTTTGAGTACTGTACATTTAAGTAAATATTATAGCCATGTGTTCAATTTTGTTCCTCACACTTTATTGGAATTTAATCCCACAATTAAATCAGGAGCAGGCAGGCTGGACTGGTTTATGTCCAGCATGGACTGGTTGGACCAAATGGATTGTTTCTGTGCTTATGCCTCTCTGACTCTAAATATTCTTTCACCTGGTATGCAATTTTCTGGCAAGGGCTGGTATTATTGCCCATCTCTAATTACCCTTTGGAAGTTGTGAGTGAGCTGCCTTCTTGAACTGTTATATTCCATGTGGTGACTGTACACCTAAAGTGCTATTAGGTTGCCCACAAGTCCAAAAATAGCAATATTCCCAAGTTGGGATGGTGGAGAGGAGCTTGCAGCTGGTGGTAATCCCAAAGTCTGCTGCCATTGTCGCTCAAAGCGTAGGTGTCACAGATCTTGAAGATGCTGTCAAAAGAGCCTTGGCAAATTGCTGCATCTTGTAGATGGCACACTCTTCTGCTACTGTGGTGCCCGCTAGTAGTGGATTTATGGTTTGCTGGTTAAGATTATTTTAGCCTGGAACCTATTGTGAATGATAACAGAGGGTCAATACTTGCTGCTATTTAAATAAAGGTTTACTTGCTCTGAATGAGTCTCTGTTAGTTTACAGTGCAATGATTTTCTCTTGTCAATGTCAGTATTTTCTGCACTTCTGTACAAGTGAGATTTGTTTGGTAATACTTTGAAAAGTTAAAAACAAATCTTCTTTTGAGGTAAACTGATTTGGAGGCAGGAATCAGGAGAAACTGTATTTTGGCGAGGGTGGTAGAGGTATCTCTGCTTTATGATTTATATTTCTGGTGTGTTTACTGGCAAATGTCATAATCTTTTGGATTTTTGCTATTTAAATCTCATACCTAGTGTGAGACCAACGATGAACTATTTTTCAAAGATGGAGCTAATAACATAGAACAAATAAAGATGGACCATTACTTGTGTTTATGAGCTGACATTAATAATTGCCTCAGTTTTACACTTTTAACAAATCCTTATTGTCTTACAGTTCCCACAAGTAACATTAATTACGTATTCATACCTTACAAAGTTACGCTTGACTCTTTCTCTGTTCTTTGTTTTTACTTTGGCCTATTTATTTTTTAGATGATATGTCGAGAAATGGAGTGAAGTTCAAGATTTTTTTATCCTTTGGTTAATGAATTCATATTTTGCTGGGGAGGGGCGGTGGTGGCTGGTTTAGAAAGGAGCCAGTGGGTAGATTGATTGGTAACCGAGCTCCTCGGCAGCAGGGAGACAGCGGCTGGTATTTAGTCCAGCCTGCTGGCGATAATGAGCTGTATTTTAGGAGGCGGTGAAAGGGTGTCGGGGAGGTGAAGTCAATGGGAGTAGAAAAGCTGGGGTTGCCTGCCTCAGTTTTGCGAGTGCTGCAGCTGTGAATAGGAATCCAGACTTTTTCCCACGCCCAGAAAACGGAGGACTGATCCACTGGTAGGGTCAGGCGACACCGCCGCTCCTACACAGTCTGCATACTTATTGAATCCAAACACACACTGTTGTCTGCACCCAGACAATCCCCCTCAATTCTGTATACAACACACACACACACACACACACATGTGGATAGGGATATATATATCATGGTGAAATATTTCAGCTGCACTTCTGCTGTCCCAAAACACACATGCTCCCATCTGCCCTCCAGACAGTCCCCTGATTCTGTGTTTAGCAGTATGAAATATGTGATCTACACTTTCACGCCAATTAGCCCCAGACTTTTTTCGCGCTAAGTTAAATGCAGCTCTTTCTATCACCGTCTGCACCGCGTCTTTTTATTTCTGTCTCATCCTTTTTGCTGCTAATTATTGCTCCCTCCCCCTTATCACAAGCAACCAGCGCCTCTCCCGCTTCCTCGCCCTCTCCTGAAGTGCTGACTCCTCACCGTGTTACCATTTCCACGGTTAGAAATTCATAGAATCCCGACAGCGTGGAAACAGGCCATTTGGCCCAACAAGTCCACACCAACCCACCAAAGAGTAACCCACCCAGACCCATTCCCCCTACCCTATTACTCTATATTTACCCCTGACTAATGCATCTAACCTACACATCCATGGACAGTATGGGCAGTTTAGCATGGCCAATTCACCTGACCTGCACATCTTTGGACTATGGGACGAAACCAGAGCACCTGGAGGAAACCCACGCAGACACAGGGAGAATGTGCAAACTCCACACAGTCACCTGAGGGTGGAATTGAACCAGGGTCCCTGGCACTGTGAGGCAGCAGTGCTAACCACTGAGCCATCTTGCCACTCCAAGGTTGTCCTCCAGCATTTGCTCAGATTGACAGTGAGCGCTGCCTTGGATATCCAAGGAATTGGAGCAGGATCTCTAACAAACTCTCACTTTCCTCTCTCAAACTCTCTGTCCCTCTCATGTGGCCTTGAAGTGTTTAAGTTGTAAAGAAACAAAGATGTGGATTTCCTCTGGATTTGGGGTTAGGTTTCCATCGTGCGTCGTATGGAAAGGTACTTCTTGATGTCTCTCCTGAAGAGCCTGGCTCTAACTTTAAGATTACATTCTCTTGTACTTGATTCCCCCAAATCAACCTAACCCCAAAACCCTTTCTCTAAAACAGCTGTGGTTGTTGGCAGGAGTGAGGAGGTGAGAATGGCTCAATTGTTATCTTCAAAATGAAAATCTATGCACCTTTATTGACAAAGGGCATTAAACATATAAAATAAGAGCAGGAGTAGGCTATTCAGCCCTTAGAGTTGAAAGGTGTGGCACTGGAAAAGTACAGCAGGTCAGGCAGCATCCCAGGAGCAGGCGCATCTGAATGAAAAGAATTCCTGATGAAGGGCTTATGCCTAAAACGTCAACTCTCCTGCTCTTCGGATGTTGCCTGACCTGCTGTGTTTTTCCAGCAGGTCTTTTTGACTTTGAATCTCCAGATCTGAAGTCCTCACTTTCTCCATTCAGTTCTTTGAGCCTTCTCTGCCTTTCAATATGATCATGGCTAATCATCCAACTCGACAGCCTGTTCCTTCTTTCTCTCTTCGGTCCTTTTAGTCCTAGGAATTATATGTCACTCCATCTTGAAAACATTCAAAGTTTTGGCTTCAGCCATTGTCTGGGATTTTTATGGGATATGGATCACTGCAAATTTGAGGAGCTGATCAGCTTGAACTGTGGATCAAGATCAAGGAGTTCACTGCTATTCCTGCTCCTAATAATCCTATTACACAGGTTAAAATGTTTTTTTCATTTTTTTTTTCATTCATATGAATATTCATTCATTTTTCTTTTATTCACATATTGGTTTGACACTGCCAACGCAGTAATGTGAGAGGGTGCTGCAGTGCCAGAAATGCCATTGGTTCAGATGGATTTAACACCAGCATTTTCCTGGTGTCCTGATCAACAACATTGCAAGAAGGTCAACTGATCATTGAACAGGTGATTTTGTGGCACTGTGGTTGTGTCTCTACCTCCATGCCAGGAGGCTTGGATTCAAGTCCTACCTACTGCAGATGTGTGTCATAACATTTCTGAACAAGTTGATTAGAAATATTTACTAAGATGCAGAAGAAGGCCACGCAGCTCACCAGCTCTGCTAACAAAGAATATATCAGTTTCTCAGCTCCTTCCCTTTATCCCTGCAACTTCTGCTTATTCGAATATTAGATCAACTAATTTGCTGTCTGTGGGACCTTGCTGTGCACAACTTCACTCATGTGTTCATCCGCACAACAATACTGATAACATCTGAGAAAATACCTAATTAGCTGTGAACTGCTTTTGAGTATTTTGAAGCTATGAACAGTGTTAAATATACATTTTATTTAAAGTCCAGGAAAACAGATGGATACTCAACAAGAGGAAGGGAGACAATAGGAGAAAGAGAAACAGTGATGCACTGATTAAAATACTGTGAGTACAAAACAAACAGAGGTATGCAGACAGATCCTGCAGGATTATTTCCAGAACCAGCCAAATATATAATTGAATGTCACATGGTAAACTTGCCATGTTCCCTTCAATGTCATGAATTAAACCATCAAAAGATGGTCATGACCCAAACCTAATAAACAAATTATGGCAAACTAATAATGGTCTCAGGATAGGAAAGTGAATGAAAGGGGAGTGAAACTAAGAGGCCATAAAAGTGACACCTGAAGTGCAGCTTGGAAACAGTGTCACCTTGCAACAAGTGATGTTTGGGAGAAGCAATATCAAATTGTATAGATGCAAAATACTGTGGATGCTGTAAATCATAAACCAAGACAGATATATTCCTTAGGTCTGGTAGTATCTGTGGAGAATCGTATAGAGAGCTACAGAGTCTTAAACATGGAGACAGGCCCTTTGGCCCAAACTAGTCCATGCCAAGAGAGAAAATGAGTTTGCAATTCAGGTTGATGATCTTCCATCAAGACAGATCAGTATTAAATATGTTAGGAAACCAATCACTGTCACTGAAATAACTCCACAGAAGCGGTATCCTATCACCAGGTCACCCTTTGTTTACACATGGAGAGTCCTTGGCATTACTCCAGTTTCCTTAGAGCCAGCTCTCACAGTCAACAGAACCTCTGTCAATCAGGGCTCCTTTTGGACCACGTTAACAGCCTCAACCAGGTTGTGATTGGGGTAGTTTGTTGCCACCATCCTCTTTGTTTGATTGGGTCTGAGAGCTAACTGAGTTTACAGCACTAGAGGAAAACCACTAAGGAGTCTTAACAAGGGGTGGCTCTTGTCTTAAATAAAATGTAGCTTTCTGCATGAAAGCAATCATGGAAGCGGGCGTCGCTGACTGGGCCAGCATTTATTGCCCATCCTTAGTTGCCCTTGAGAAAGTGGTGATGAGCTGTCTCCTTGAACCGTCTATTTGGTGTAGCTATAACACATTGCCCTTAGGGAGGGAATCCCAGGATTTTGACTGAGTGTTATTAAAACGATGGAAGACCTGTGGATACAGATCTTCATCCTGTGAGATCCTAAGATGTTCTTCTCCAAACCAAGTTCTTATGAGATCATTGGATTAAAATCAGTTTAATGCAATCTCCAAATTAACCTTTCCAGCTCAAATACCTCATGCAACATAGTTCATCTGGGGGCCATTAATCTGTAGCATGAACTCTGCTTTCCTCTCTCTACAGATGTTGCACAATCTGCTGGAATTTTTGACATTTCTAAACTTATTTCAAATTTCCAGCATCTGCAGGATTTTGTTGTTATGTAGCATTATATTCACTGCCACCTTATTTGCTGGAAAGTTCACCTGCTCAATTTGCACAGCTGGGTGTTTGTTATGCTTTCAGCCAATGTAAGATTTTCACATATTCAATGTTACATATAAATCCTGGAGATAGCATGGTCTTAATCTGTAAAACTGGGGAGAGGTTAATGTTCTGGAGACACAGATTTCAATCCTATTACAGCTAATGTGAAATTTGTGTTCAATAGAAAAATAAAATTTGGAATTAAAAACTAGCCTAAATCATTTTAAGGCAAAAATAGAATGTTATGGTGAGCGGGCGGGTAAGTGGAGCTGAGTCAATGAAAAGATCAGCCATGATCTTATTGAATAGCAGGGCAGGCTCAAGGAGCCAGATGCCCTACTCCTGCTCCTGCTCCTATTTCGTATGTTCTTATGGTCATGTAACCATTGTCATAAACATTTGACTCATAAATGTCCATTACCTGATCTGTCCTCCATGTGAGTCGAGAATCACAGCAATCAATGTGGTTGACTCTTAACTGTCCACTGAACTGGTCTAACAAGCCACTTGGTTCAAGAGCAGTGGGTGATGATTGCTTGTCTACCAACTGATGCCCATAAACATGGTTTTTAAATGTTCACCCTGTATGAACTGTACACGTTAAACACCTGAAATAATCAACATGCATTGGGTAATCAGAACCTTGTGACCCAATCCAGATCTCAACCCTTGGGTGATCTAATTTTATTTCTGCACTGTCAGAGGTACCTTGTCTGTCCTCACAAAAACACAGGAAACATCCTAATGCAATATTTCAAAGTAAAGCAGGGTGTCATGGACCAATACGTATATCCCAAACAACACCTGAAAGCAGTTTATCTTATGATTGGTACATTGCTGTTTGTGGGATCTTGCCATGTGCCTACTGAGACTGCACTCTAAAAGTATATCAGTGGCTGTAAAGCAGGTTGGGTCATCCTGGGATTGTGAAAGCTGCTATGGCAATGCAGATCTTTCTTTCTCACCTTGTGCAACTGGCCTCAGCACCCATTGGTGGGGAAGGGAAACAGGAAGCAAGGGTCCCACTGATTATCATTCATTGATTATTCCTAATGGACACCAGGCAATGGTTTAGTTTTGATGCTCCATTGGCCTAATAGTCTGCTCATCATCTTTGTTCTTCAGAATCTCAAAAGCAACAGTCACTTCTCCTGGTGAGATACTGTCCCTCCTTACTCTCTCTCTCAATCTCTCTTATTCTTTCCATCTCTCTTTATCTCTTACTCATTCTTTTTTCCTTTTTATTTCACACTTTTATTTTATGGAATTTTAAACATGTTTTTCTACTTTTTTTGATTCGCAAAGAAAGTGGATTAGTCACAGTTTCATTTAACTTCTCCAGTACTCCACTTTCTCAGTCTCTCTTTATCTGCCACCTCTGTCTCTGTCATTCTCAGTCTCCCTCAGCACTTCTCTGTCCTTTTGTTCCTCCTTTCCCTGCCTTTCTTATTTATCATCCATCCCTCCACTTCTCTTTGGCTAATCTAAAATATGTCTCTGAAACTGCCCTTTATATTCTACGAGATTTATTGTCCAGAGAAAGCTGACAACAAGCTTTCTTTCAGGCAATTTGCTGTAAACACATCTCTTTTCTCAACAATATTGTTGTAATGTCTTGAAATCCCATTGACTTTCTTCCATCTCATTTCTGTTTTCTTTTATGAACTCTCTCGCAGCTTTATTACACCTTGATTTCTTTGACTCTGCCATTGGGTTTTTCCTTTGTCTTCACCCAAGTCTCTTGCGATTTGTGACTGTTTGTAAAAGAATCAACATTTGCACAGGAGTTTTTCATCTCTCAGTGTTAGAATTTTAATAAAGATTTAACAGTTTTTGACATTGAGATAATGAACAATTCGCTGGTTTAGAAAAAGAGAGTAAAATTCTTTCTCTTTTGTTTTCTCTCCTCTGTCTTTTGCCCCTGTATCACTTCTGTTTTGTCTGAGTCAATTTCTTTCCTGCTTGATTTTCTCTTTCACTGACTCTTATTCTTTTACTTTCTTTTCTTTTCACTTTCACTTCTCTCGGTCACTATCTCCAATCTTTGTACCTATCTCTCTCTCTCTGCAACACTCTGTCTCTATTTCCCTCCATCTGCATCCCTTTCTCCATAGAGTCATAGAGATGTACAGCATGGAAACAGACCCTTCGGTCCAACCCGTCCATGCCGAGTGTTGTGTGTATGTGTGTGTCTCTGTTTGTCCCTTTCATTATATCTTTTATACTCTCTTTTTGTCCATCTCTCATTTGTCTGAATCTGATTCCATCCATCCAGCCCATACTCCCTGTCTCTCATTCTATTCTATCTTTCTCTTTGTCTCACTTTGTTCCTCACATTTTCTGTACTACTCTCTTGTGCACTCCCACCTCTGTCTTTCTCTCTCTGTCTCTCACTCATTCCCAATAGTTCCTTTTAGTTCATCTCTGACTGTCTCTTTGTCTTACCCTCTCTGCTGAAGAGCTAATTACATTCAGTTCTTTCTTGTACCTTTCTGTTCATTCTTCCAAGTCTTTTTCCCTCTCTCTCTCTCTCTCTCTCTCTCTCTTTCTGTTTCTCCTCCTGCATTGTGCAAAGGGTGAGTATTGATGGTGGTGTGATTCCCACTTGCTGAACAACTTTGTAGAGAAATATTGTAGAAAGGTTTCACAGCAGAGAGCTCTGTTGGGGACCCAACTGTACGCAGCAACCTGCTGAGGTGAACTGAACAGGAGAGACACAGGTTTGGTCCCTGGTGCTTAGGCAGGGGCACAGAGAGGTGGCAATGAATGATTATTTGTACTGCACAGTAACTGTGTGTGAGCGACATCAGGGCAGAATTGGACTAACTGTGACGCTGTACCTAGTTGAATAGCATCACACTATTTGATGGTCAGCACAAGCATGCAGAAGGGTGGCTGGTACAAGATACAAGGGTAATTGGGGCAGGCTAAGTGAGTGATGTCATGAGATTGTAACCCAGACTTTAAGGCAGCATTCTAAGGTCAGCGAGGGGGATAAATTAAATGTTTTGTCAAACAATTAAAAGTTCTCACCATTATTTGCTATGATATTGTGTGCACAATCTGTCAGCATAATCTGGCAATATTCAAGTTCCAAGAGTGAATGGGGCAATCACAGCTGCCCAATTAAGAGGCACTTAAAGAGTTAAAACAGGCTGTCTCCCTTTTCAACTGAATAGTAAGGTCTCTCTCCATCCTCCCACTCCGACCCCCTGTGGGCCAGTTCATTGTCTGCCCCACCCTGTTCCTTGTAATCTGTCTCCTATCACTATCCAGCTCCTAATGACTGATATTAACCTCCCAGGGAGCAGACCAGTTTAAGACCTTTGCTAAGCGGATGCTGTGGGTTTTATCAATTCACAGCAGCAAAGAGGGGACAGGTTCTTATGCAAACAGAGCTTGTTTCCCTTCATCAGTGACCTTGTGCCCCTCTTCTACCCTGTCTGATGAGCAGAGACCAATGGCTAGTGTTACAGGATGATGAAGCACTTACATAAAACATAGAGCATAGAAACTGGCCATTCAGTCTAGCTCCATAGAAGCTCCTTCTTCATTTCACCTTCTATTCCGTTCTCTTCATATCTGTATCTAACTTTCCCTTACATACATTGATGTGGTTCATCTCAAGTATTCCTTGTGATAGTGAGTCTCAACTTCCAGGCTTGGGCTGACAAGTGGCAAGTGACATTTGCACCACACAGTGTCAGACAATGACCACTTGCAACAAGAGAGAATCTAACCAATACCCCTTGATGTTCAATGCCATTGCTGAATCCCCCACTATCAACATCCCAGGGTTACCATTGATCAGAAACCAAACCTGACCAGCCATACAAATACTGTAGCGAGAAGAGAAGGTCAGAGGCTGGGAGTAATTTGCCTCCTCTCTCCCCAGTGTCTGTCCACCACCCACAAGATACAAGTCAGGAGTGTGATAGAAATATTCCCCACTTGCCCGGGTGAATACAGCTCCAACAATGCTCAGGAAGCTTGACACATTCCAGGACAAAGCATTCCCTCTTGATTGCCACCCCTTCATCTCCTCCAATGTCCATTTACTTCAGCACTGATGCTCAGTAGCAACAGCATGTACTATCTACAAGATGCACTGCAGAAAGTCACCAAGACTCCTTAGACTGCACTTTCCATACTCATGACTACTACCATCTACAATGACAAGGGAAACAATGCATGGGAACACCCTTACCTGCAAGTTCTCCTCCAAACCATATACCATCCTGACATGAAACAATATTGGTGTTTTTTCACTGTTGCTGGGTCAAACTCTTGCAAATTTGTCAGCACTGTAGGTTACCTATACCAGATGAATTATGGCAGTTCAAGAAGGCAGCTCACCACTGCATTCTCCTGGGGAGCTGGAATGGGCAATAATTCCAGCCCAGTTGACAATTACATCCCATGTACAAATATATTTTTAAATCTCAACTGCTCTCTAAGTAGAGATTTTATTTCCTGATTTCCTGATCAGATTTGCTTGTGGCTAACTTATTTTGATGAAGACTCTTTTTAGATATTACCACAGGTGCGAATATAGGAGCAAATTACTGCAGATGCTGAATCTGTACTGAAAACAAAAAATGCTGGAAATCACAGCGGGTCAGACAGCATCCATGGAGAGATAGTAAGCTAACGTTTGGAGTCTAGAAGACTCTTCTTCAGTTCTGATGCTGCCTAACTCGCTGTGATTTCCAGCATTTTTTGTTTTCAGAGCATCTTCCTTATGTTGACCCTATTGCATTTATAATTTTTTAAGATCTCTCTCAGGTCACCTCAGATTTTACTTTTCTATTGCAATGAGCCTCAGTCTGTTCAACTTTGCTGGTTTAAACTTCTCAGATGAGGTAACATCCTTGTCAATAATTTACACCTCCTCAAGTGCTTCCATATTTTTCTCAAATGGAGACCAGCAGAGACTTTGGGGAAATTCAGCACTAAGTTAGAGGCCAGAATTAAAGGAATACAGAGATCTCAGAAGATTGTAGGGATAGAAGGGCTTGCATACATTGTGAAGGGTCAGAGCTGTGTATTGCTACAATAAC
Organism: Chiloscyllium plagiosum; assembly: GCF_004010195.1. Classification (NCBI taxonomy): domain Eukaryota; kingdom Metazoa; phylum Chordata; class Chondrichthyes; order Orectolobiformes; family Hemiscylliidae; genus Chiloscyllium; species Chiloscyllium plagiosum. The sequence continues at coordinate 39,911,777 of NC_057740.1, forward strand.
TGGAACTTTAATGTTTTTCCAGACTGGGAGTCAGTGTAGATCAGCAAACACAGGAAATGAAGAGTCAATGAGTTTTGGTGCAATTTGGGATACAATGAACAAAGTTTTGAATGAGCTAAACAGGCCAGGCTGGATAAGATTGAAGGGTCTACTTCCTTAAAGTTTATTGGATTAGGATAATAGTATGTCAGCTTTATTGTCACTTGCACTGATGTCAATTTTGGATCTGGGCATTTTCAAGTGAATTCAAATTGTAAATTTGTCACCACAGGATTTGAACTCAATTCTCAGAATTGTTAATCTTTGTGATTTTCCTGATTCCACAGAACAACTGCAAGTTTAGCTGTTGGCCTTGGTTCTATCAAAGTTTTGTGTTCCCCCCACCACAAACACACACAGCTCACCTGGTGACACATCAGGATAGATTTCAGACTGTCTGGGCCTCTCCGTTCTGGAATGTGACAGGGATCGCACTGGGCTTTAGGTGCTGTTAAACGTAGGCCCAATTATGTTTTGGTTTACTTCTCCTACTGTGTGCTGTGCTTGAATTCAGCTCAGACCCAGAGATGAAAAGTTCCCTCTCCTTTCATGGTGAAAAAAAAAAGATGGTGTTTGAACTAGATCTGGGCAGCAGTAATCATATTTTCATAGGACATACACTGAGCCCACAATCTGACATTAAATAACACTGAATTGTGAATGCCATTGAGGGTTATAAAACTGTAGTGGAAAATGGAAAGATATTGCAATAGTGCAAATGGGGATGATTATTCTCTGGTTGGGATTGAGGCTCACTATTGGGACAGTGAGTACAAAGAGAATTTTACTCTGTTTCTAACTCCACCCTGTTCATGTTCTGGGAGTGTTTGAAGGAGGAAAGTGCAGAGAAGCTTTGCTTTGTATCTCGCTCCATACTGTCCCTGTCCTGGGAGTGTTTCATGAGGGACAGTGGTACAGGGAACCTTATCCAGTATCTAGCCCTGTGCTGTACCTGTCTTGGGAGTGTTTGATGAGGGACAGTGTAGTGGGAACATTACTCTGTATCTAACCTCGTGTTGTCCCTATCCTGGCAGTGTTTGATGGGACAGTGTAGAGTCACTCTTGCCTCAATAGTGAAGCTTCTACAGTTCACTGCCCTCCAGTACAAACACCAAAATCTATTGAATTGTTCTGATCTGGAACAGTATTCTCATCAGTATTTTGCGCTTTCTTACAGAAATCTGGCACAAATGAACATCTGTGCTGTCAGTCAAAAGAAATCTAGATGTCTTCAAACAACATGATTCCCATCCTGATTACAGAAAGACTCTCTGATCAGAAACTAACAAAGTGCTGCAATGGCAGTAAGTATATTTTTGTTGATGCAAATGTAGGAGGATCAATGTCTAGAGGTCATATATTTAAAATCATTAACAAACAATAACAAGGGAAGATGAGGCGAGGTTTCTTCGGTCCAAGAGCTTCCAGGTTCTACCTGATAGGATGTTGGAATGTGACTTTATAAATCATTTAAAAGGGAGACAGACAAGTTTCTGCACAGGAGGAACTTCAACACTTTTGGACAAAGAGTATGGATTATGGCTTTTGTCTGTCTTAAACGTTCTGTGAACACAGACAAGTTTTAGTCAAGAATGAATGATTTAATGTTTTCAAGACAGAGTTAGATCCAGTTCTTAAAGCTAAAGGGAAGAAAACGGGAACAGGGGACTGATTTGGATGATCAACCATGTTGAATGGTAGAACAGACTAGAAGGGCTGAATGGCCTTCTTCTGCTCCAGTTTCCTATGTGAACATGCTTAATATCTGGAACAAGATTAAAAGCTACCTTCATGATTAAGTTTTTTTTAATTTTGGAACCTGCTGCATATCAGATCTGGGCAGAGATTAATGCCACTTTAAGAGACTTCAAATTATACTTAAATCTAAATAAAGATTCTATTGTCTGATATTGGCTGAGAGCACGATTTCGTCCTAAGGGGTGTGACCCACTTAATAAATGTTGAAATCATTAGTCAACGGAAATCCGCCTTGATTTCTATCTGGAACATGCTCAATGACTGAGCTTCCACAGCTCCCTGTGGGAGAGAATTCCAAAGATTCACCAACTTCAGAGTGTAAAAAAACCTTCTTATCTCAGTCTTAAATGGACTACCTCTTCTCCTGAGATTATTTCCCCTGATTTTAGACTCTCCAGCCTGAGAAAACATCTGTGTGTTCCCTGAGCAGAGGGCATTACCTTTCAATTTGTGCTTCCTTCTTTTGAAAGTGATGTTTGTTTTGATCAAACAGCTGCAGTAAACATTGTGAACTGGGACTTTCTGGTAGCGCTCTTGCCTTTGGACCAGTGAGTCCAAGACTTATCCAGAAACTGAACCCCAGCATCTGTGCTGAGTTGAAAACAAAAGAATTGCTGGAGATCACATTGGGTCAGGCAGCATCTGTGGAGAGAAAGCAAGCTAATATTTCGCATCAAGATGACTATTTATCAGAGTTTAGATCAGCATCGAGAGAGGGGAACTTTGGAGAGCCCAAAAGTAGAGACACTGGGTACAAACCAATCACTGTTCCCAAAATCTTTGCCAAGGCATTCACTACGCTGTCCCAGTATCTGTGGATCTTATGGCATGTCCACAGAAAATGAGTGAGGGTACCAACTTCTATTTTGCATTGAGGGAACATTGGAGATGTTCCTGCCTTGAACTTTGCAAGTTGCTATGGTGCCATGTGAGCCCTATGAAGTATCTTCAATTGAATAAACTGAGTTCTATTACAAATAGAGATCTTCCTAGCATTTTCCCAGACATCCTCCCACATCTCTAAGGAGATTTCTATCCCAAACTTTTGATTCCAGGTTTAAATAACTGTTCTATGTCCTTCGATATCTTATTACATAGTAAGTGGTAGAGAGTACTGACTAAGGGTGAACTCATCAGCCGAAACACTCTCCTTTCCATAACTGATTTATGAGGATTAATTATCAATGTGGTCTTCTTTTGTATGAAGTTAGCAAAGAGTACAATAGGTGAATGGGGATGGAGATGATAGGTCAGAGAGGAGGGTGGAGTGGATGGGTGGGAAGGGAGATTGACAGGTAGGACAGGTCATGAGGACAGTGCTGAATTGGAAGGTTGGAACTGAGGTAAGGTGGGGGGAGGGGAAATGAGGAAACTGGTGAAGTCCACATTGATGCCCTGGGGTTGAAGTATTCCGAGGCAGAAGAACATGAACACCTCATCTTCAGTGTCTCTACTTTTGAGCTTTCCAAAGTTCCCCTCTCTAGATGCATGTGGGAGGAAATTATTCACTATCCTTTCCTTTTGTGTGAGGAAAAACATCTTAGTAAATTGGGGATTCTGGACTTTCGAATTGGCATAGGATAGTTATAGAATATATCCCCTTAACTTCCTTATGAATATGGTGCACCAAAATATGGAATTATTTTATAGAACAGGGCAGCCCTTTTTGAACTACATTGACACAGATTTATCAGCCATATTGTTTAGGGCCTTTGCTTACCTTTAGGGATGGTTTTGGCTGGTTCGGGGGCTCCCAGGAGGAAGAATCCCATATAAATATGGGTTTTGTTATGACTTGATATTAATTTATTTTGAATATGTATCCAGTTATTTATTTATGTATTTATTTTCTTTTCTCCTTTTTTGGGTTATTGTTAGTAAAGTATGACATCCTATTTTGTGTTTTGGTAGTTTGTAGAATAGATTAGTCGTTAGTTTTCTTAATTTTATATTGGCGTTGTTATTATATTGTAAAGTGGAATACACTATTTTGTACTAATTTTGTAACTTTGCAAAATATCTCAAAAAATGTTTTTTAAAAAGGCATCTGGATGGGTGTATGAGTAGGAAGGGTTTAGAGGGATATGGGCCAAATGCTGGCAATGGGCTAGGTCAGTTTAGGATATCTGGTCAGCATGGACGAGTTGGACCGAAGGGTCTGTTTCTATACTGTACATCTCTATGACTCTAACAATAGAGACATTCTCCTCAGTGGCTGTTGCAAAGCTGATCCTTCAAATACTAAAACAGATTAAATGGACTGTTGCTGTTTATGGGAGTTTGCTGTGTGCAAATTCAATGCACAAATATATAATGGGAAAGGGCATAGTGTCTTACCCGGACATAGTTATGCACGTAGCCCCTGCCCTGGGAGTGTTAGATGGGGATAGTGTAGACAGAATTTTACTCTGTATCGAACCTCATGCTGTCCCTGCTCTGGGACTCTTTGATGGGGACAGTATAGAAAGAGCTTTATTCTGTATCTAACCCCGTGGTGCCATGCCCTGAGAATGTTTGGTGGGGACAGTGTAGAGAGAGCTTTACTCTGTATCGATCCTGTTCTATAACTAGCCTGGGAGTGTTGCATGCTGATACTAACTGCACTAACAATTCTGCAGTTTAACAGGCATAAATTACACAAAAAGGGAGAAAGATCAGTTGTGCTGAGCCATCTTATTTCCTGGATAAACTCCTGATGCAGTGAAATTGTGCTTTGTGTAAACAAGGAATTCCTATAAAAGGAATTTACTGGGATACATACTTAGCTCAGGTAATAAATAGTTTAATTTAGAAGGTTGAATATATTATGCAAATGAAGAAAGGGCCGACACATTTTTATTGCATGTTAATACTTAGTGCGAGGATGCTGATTTACATAAAATCTAAATAGGACCAGTCACTATGCAACAGATCAGTAACCAAGGCAACAGACCCTGTGTTAACTCTCATTGACTTAAACATGTCACCTGAACAAAGCCTTGTCATAAGAATTTTTTTGTATTGAGTGTGAATCCTTCTGTTCACATCCTGTCTTGCCAAGACTCAGTGGGTGCAGGCACCTCCCATGTTTTCCTTTACCATATGGAATAGAAAGATCCCATTTCCAATCCGTGACCTCAGGCAGCGTGCTCAGTGTCAATGCTGCAATTCACTGGGGATTCCAATTGATCCTTAAATGTTTATGCAGAGCCCCCACTGCTGAATCTTGATGGTTGGCACTAGCCTGCCAGTCATCCTTGGGTGGCATGTCAGAGGCACCCTCCTTCCCCGCCCTGACCTCATATAGGGTTCCCAGGTGTTTACTTTCCAGCAGGGGTTGATGGATCATCGCTGGATAGTGTTCAGAAATCGTGTTTCCTTTGTCAGGAAACCATCTGTAATAATGACCCCAAACCAACCTTGGGTAGTTTGACATTGTACCATCTGGCCTGGACTATTTACCATCCAAACCAGGTTTAATCCATGAAAATGCTGAACTAGAATGTGGGAACATAAGATCCAGAAGCTGGAGTAGGTCATTTGGTCCCTTGAGCTTGATTCTATAAAATCATATGTGACTTTCCACTTCACTTTCCCAGCCAATCCTCATAAGCTATTGGTTACCAACAAATCACGACATGTCATAGGATCACTGCTGGACTTCAGACTCAGTTTACTCATCCTTTAATATTTCCTAATACCCACCAACTCTTTTTTTAAAAGAAATTTATAGAATCTTACTGTGTGGAAGCAAGTCATTTGGCTCATCAAGTCCACACCAATCCTCCAAAGAGCATCCCAGCCAGACCCAGCCCCTTACCCTGAATTTCCCATGGTCAATCCACCTAACCTGCACATTTTTGGACTGTGGGAAGGAAACCACACAAGCACAGGGAGAATGTGCAAAGTTCACACAGACAGTTTCTTGAGGTGAAATTGAACCTGGGTCCTTGGTGCTGTGAGCCACCATGCCTACAGACTCACTAGCAACCTGTGGTGAAGCATTCCACAATTAGTAATCTCCCCAGATGGCTTCACATACAATTATACAAATGTTTCTTTTGTGTTTTTACCCTCCTCTAGTTTTGAAGACGGACAGCAACAATTCACATTTGCTTAGTATCTTTGGCTTGTATAATGACCAAAGGCACTTCCCAACAGCTTTAGAATGCTACCACATCTACCTTGACAAGTTCCTTGTGAATTTTGAATGGTTCAATTAGGTCTCCCCTTACTCTTCTACATTTCAATGCATACAGGCTTAATCCACTCAACTCCTCATCATAAGACGGTTCCTCCATACCTGGTAACAGTCAACAGAACTTTCTTTGGACTGCCTTTAATGCCAGTAAATCTTTCTTCCGTAAAGGGACCAAAACTGTTCACAATATGCCAGTTGTAGTCTGATGAGTGCCTTGTTCAATTTTAGCAAAACCTCCCACTTTTATATTCCATTCTCTTTGACATAAAGGCCAACATTCCATTTAATCTTACTCCTAGAGGGACAGCGATATATTTCCAACTCAGGATGGTGAGTGACTCAGAGGGGAATTTGCAGATGGTGGTGTTCCCATGTTTCTGCTGCTCTTGTCCTTCTAGATGCTTGTGGCTTGGGTGTTGCTGTCCAAGGTACTTTGGTGAGTTGCTGCAGTGCATCTTGTGGATGGTACACACTGCTGCTACTGAGCACCTGAAAGAAAGTGAGGACTGCAGATGCTGGAGAGTTAGAGTCAAAATGTGTGGTTCTGGAAAAGCACAGCAGGTCAGGCAGCATCCAATGAGTAGGAGAGTTGACTGATGAAGGGTTTATGCCAAAAACATTGACTCTCCACCTCCTCAGATGCTTCTTGACCTGCTGTACTTCCCAGCACCACAATTTTTCACTCAGCTATTGAGCGCCATTGTTGACAGGAGTGGATGCTTGCAGATGCTTGCAATCAAGCTGACTGTGTAGCCTTGGATGGTGTCAAGTCTCTTGAGTGATGTTGGAGCCGCACCTCCAGGCAAGTGGGGAGAATTCCATCACACTGTTGACTTGACCTTTGCAGATGGTGAACAGGCTTTGGGGAGCAGGATGCGAGTTATTCACTGCAGGATTCTTAACACTGAACCTGCTGTTGAAGCCACTGTATTGATATGGCTAGGGAAGTTCTGTTTATGATCAAAGGTAGCATGCAGATTAGGAATGGTTACATAAAATTTGGGGGGTTGGATCACTCAGTTAGCTAGATGGCTGGTTTTCACTGCACTGTGACACCAACCTGTGGGATCAATTCCTGCACCAGCTGAGACTAACATGAAGGACTCTCCTTTAAAACCTCTCCCACTCATCAGGTGACCCTCAGATTAAACCACCGTCAATTGTCTCTCTTTAAGGAGAGCACAACCCCATGGTCTGGTACAACAATGGCAACTTTATGTAAAGTTGGTGTCTTCTAACTAAGTTCTTAAGGAAGAGAGGAAGGTGAAGAAGTTTAAGAAGTGAACTTCAGAGTAGGGTAGACCTCTGGTCAGCACTGGTGGAATAACAGGAATAATGAGAATGCACAGGAAGCCAGAACTTGATCATAGCCAGTATACTTCTAGAACTAGAACACAACAGCATAAGAACCAGAAGTTGTTTCTCCCTAACAATTAATGGCAAGCAACTCTTGAGTCAAAGTCGAGTCGGACTCACTAATGGCCGTCCTTGTAACAAATCAGGCAAACCGCACAATGGGAGACACTTGCTGATGGGAGGTTCCAACAGAGATTGTATCCCCCAAAGAAAATGTCAAATAGCACAGGGAAAGAGAGACAAACAAATTTGTCTGAACATTGGATCTGGCAGGAATGTAAAGCCAATGCAAATAACAATCCTGTCTCGGTGAAAAATGTGCCATGCATTGTTTTATAACACGCAAAGGTTCATGCCCACTGAAAAAATAATTCGGGAAATATTTGAAGGGAGAAACATTAGAGGGCTATGGGGAAAGAGCAAAGAACTAGGATTATCTAAAAAGAGCTACCAAAGAGCAGGCTGAATGGCCTCCTTCTGAGCACTTGAATGTTGTTGTTTGATTCAGAAAAGCTGCTATTCCCTGTGGAAATCACTGCTGCATTACTGTCAATTTATATCTTGCTTTGTGGCTGATATAAGTCCATAGTTAAATTGATATGAGACTCCCCTCTGCCCACGCTCCCAAATCGCCTCTTCCTCCAACCCCACTCTCAAACATATCCCCCCTCCCCACCCACCCGCGACGTAGTTAGCTCTCTATCGACATGCACACAAGCTGTTTTTCCTCCAGACTACCTCCCCCCCCGCCCCCACTTACTTCTCCTAAGGCTCTTGTCTGAGGGAGTTGGACAAAGAAGCTCCATTATACCATAGCCAGGGAAAGTTCCAGCCAACAATACGGACGGAGGTGTCAATAGCAGAGTGCGCATTGTGCACGCCTGAGAACTCCTTTCAAATCTCTGTCTGAGTTCCAACGAGTGATGGCATTGTGTCCAGTTAACTCACCCCACCCCCAGCCGACCCCACTCAGCTCTGACCCACAGCGAGCGTGCAATATTTCAAACCCCACGAAAACAGTATCACAATAACGTGAACCAAACAGATGATTAGGTCTTTCTCCTTCTGGAAAAAGACAGTTTGTCCATAAATGTCGCCGTACGTTCAGCACTCAGTGTCAGGTGAAATAAAGTGATTATTTCAGGTTTATAACCAAAAACAGATCTTTCATTTCTGTAGCACCTGTCAAGATCTCTGGATGTCCCGGAGCACTTTACAACTAACATAGGAAGTACGGCAGCCCATTAGTGCACAGCAAGATTCCACAAGCAGCAATTAAATCAATGGCCTGATTTGTTTATCTGTTCTGGGTGGGCTTGCTCCACAGATTGTGTCATGATCTAGGCACAAACTTTTGCTGCAAACTTGCACAGGTACAAATCAGGAGCAAAAGTGACCACAAAACACATTTCTACAGGAATTTAAGATGTTTTTGCTTAAACTTCAATATTTCGAGGATTTCATTTTAATTTCTGCACCTAACATTCAGAGGATATGTTTCAACCTTTTAATGCTCAGCGTACATGGAACTGAGAGATCAGAAATGGGTCACCCATCCATTGCTGTTTTTCTCATTCCCACACACACCCTCTCCCCATGTTCCTCTGTGCCCTGAAGAAGTCATATCGCACTCGAAGCATTAACTGTTTCGCGCTCCGCAGACCTGCTGAGTTTCTCCAGCATTTTTATTTAAGATTTCCATCTTCCGCAGTCTTTCGCTTGTATTAACCCTCAATCCCACTTCCCCTTCGCCCCGTATCCCTCAAATCTACCACTCGCCCTCTCCTCCTATTCGTGAATCCCAGGTCCCTACCGCCTCCGCGTTTCCCTCAAACCCACCTACCCAGCTCCGTGCAGGGTACTGTGATTAAATTGTTCGGCAGTTTCTCACACAAACATGGCACTCAAATTCATTGTAAAATCAACGTATGCAAATGAGTGGTTTTTCTTCCCTGACAGAGTTTGTTGCTAAGTGACGACAGAAAGAATGAAAGAAAACAGCATGAATGTTTAAAAAAATAATCTGATCAGGATTTAACCTCGTAAGCCACCCAACGTGGAGAAATAAAAAGGGTCTTAAATGAAGTTGTAGATGATGGATCAAGCATGGAGCATTCAGATGTAAACATAGGGTGAAGGGACAAAGCGAAATTGCCAATGGGAATCTAGAATTTTCCAGAAAGAGAGAGAAATCTACTTGATGGGCACCCTCCTTTGGTCAAATCTAAAAACCAGATCAAAATATAAAATCGGAGAGTGAACAGCTGGAGTGAGATTGTGGCTTCAATTAGTGGGAGTAAGGTTCCTTTATCTAAAACAAGTTGATTTTTTTTAATTTGACATATCGTGATGGTTTAGAGGAATCGCAGACTCCTGCTCCCCCACTGTGTTTGCCCATCATTAAAAACTTTTACCCACCACCTCCATTTCACAGGGAGCAGCAGTCCATCATAACTCCTGAGAATCTCTCCCTAACTGGTCTACGGGTGTCCCTACAGCACGTCGACGGCAATCATTCAAGGAAGGAACTCACCCCCAGGTTCTCAAGGTGCACCTGGAAATGGACAAAAATTCTGATCCAGCTATTGATGCCCACATCCCCTGAATGAATATGCTTTTACATTTTATTTTAATTTAAAAATAATTCAATTTAAACAATTATTTTAACAAATAAATTGATTTATTCCGCCTTGTACTTGCTGATTGGTGACAGCCTATTTGTGCACAGCAAGATCCCACAATCATTGGGTGATGGTTGAGGAATGAACAATAGGCAGAGAGCACCTGGTTAAATCTCCCTTCTTCAGAAAACTGCCTTGGGACTTTTCACATCCACCTGATAAGGCAGTGGGGCTGCAATTTAACATCTCGTGAGGTTAACAGCCCAGCGCTCACTCAGTTCTACACTTAACGGCCTGGACAGGGTGGAGTTTGGGAAGATGTTTTCATTGGCAGGAGAGTCGAGGGCACAGACTTCGAGTAAAGGGAAGACCTTTTAGAGCAGAGATAAGGAGAAACTTCTTTAGCCAGAGAGTGGTAAATCTGTGGAATTCATTGCCACAGAAGGCTGTGGAGGCCAAGTCATCGCGTATATTTAAAACAGAGGTAGATAGATAGGTTCTTAATTGCTAAACAGTGCAAAGGTTACGGGGAGTAAGTGGGAAAATGGAAACCTATCAGCTGTGATCGAATGGTGGAGTAGACTTGATGGGCCAAATGGCCTAATTTCTGCTCCTATGTCTTATGGTCTTATGGGTATCAGGATTATGTGCTCAAGACTCTGAAGTGAGAGTGTGAAATCACATCCCTTGGGTCCAGAGGAAAAGGAACAACCCACTGAGACCCTGGTTGGTATGACTAAGGTGAGAGTTGCAGGAGGCAAATGGAGTGATGGCTGAAGAGGTGAGTTAATAGAAAGAGGGAAGTGAGGAGGGTGCATTTAGATAGGACCCTTTCTCTCTCAGAGTGTGGTGACTCTGGAACATTCTTCCCCAGTGAGCAGTAGTGGAGGGATTATGAAATATTTTAAGGTAGAGATGGAGAGACTCTTGGCTTAGAAAGAAGTCAATGGTTATTTGGGTTTGGGGAGTGCGGAAACAGGAGTGTGGAGTTAAGGCTACAATCAGGTCAGTGGTGGAGCAGGTTGGAGGGGCCAAACGGCCTATTCCTGTCCCTATTTGGCATGTTTATATGTAAAGAATGTTCAGGGCTCTGTCAATCAGAGGAAGATGGTGAGGTTGGTGAACTGCAGAAGAGGATGCAGTGGAGTGAGGAACGTTGTGTGGAGAGAGGGATTGGGATCAGACATAAGAGAGGGATCGAACGAGGGATGAGGGACAAACCAGAAGTGGAATAGTGGAATAGTGAAGGACTCATAATCTCAAATCGAAGACATTCCATGGAATGCTCGGATTGGGGTGGGAAGCAAGGTCTGTGGTGATGATAACACCTTTGGAGTTACAATCCGCAAAATTACGAAGCGATCAGTCAAAATATGAACTTGTCCAGTTCAACAATGATCAGGAAGCGACATTGAGAAATCTGAGCAGTGCGGGTGCTGCGTGGGCAAGAAAATAGTAGCAAAAAATAAAACACAGGCAGAACAAAGGGGACCTGGGCTGTGGTGAAAATCTTTGTGTCGGTCCTTTCAGTCTCTCGTGAAAGCCGTTGCATTGTTCACTGCAGAGTCTCACGTTCCAAAATCAAAATAAAACTTAGCTTTTCTGTTTCAACCCATTTATCTAAGGGTCTCAATTAAACCTGAAATTATAGCTGAAAGTAAAATTCTGCATTTAAGAGAGCATTTCTCAGCTGCCTCATTTTTATTCTCTTTTATAATTTTAATTTGGGTAACTTTTTGTCCTCAGAATTTATTCCTTGGTATTAATTGTTAATAAAAGACTGTGCAGCTGCATCTTATGCTACGCCTGTTCATGTGCCAGCCTGCCATTATCTTAGAGGGTTCGGGATACCATCTGTGTACCAGGTTACAGAGAGAGGGGGAGAGAGAAAAAAAACATTGTGATATGCAAATTGTAAGGCCATGCAATTAAAATGAATAGTGAGGCTGATAGGTAAAATGGGAGCTTCATCTTCTGTCAGAGACACAGGCCCACTCACCAAGGATATGTTCCTGTGTGATTTTGAAGGGCATGAATTTCTGCACTGTGAATCTGTGTGCATTCGGTCCATCTGAGTATGTTTTTGTACATGTACCTATCTCTGTGAGGCTGCACTCAAGTGTGTTTGTACGTTAGTCTGTCGGAAGGGCAGGTCCATCTGGCATTAATGCCTAAGTGGCTGGGTATATTCTGTAAACATGCCATGTGCCTGTGTCTGTATGTTTGCATGTCTGTGTTTCTGTACACATTATTGCCTGCCTGCATCTGGATCAATGTGTGGGAATATGTGCAACCTAAACAATAAAAGGTCATTGAAAATCAAACATAAAATCAAGATGAGATCAAGGTCAAGGACTGAAGGTTTTCAACAACCCCCCAGTTTTCCATGGTCTGTGCACCCTTTTGTAAATTCCACACCTTCTTTCCCGGGTGCAGTTCCACAAGTGTCAGGGCTATTGGGAGCTGGCCTGGCTACCCACTGTTTATGTGATACAACCAGAACAATTTGCACTTACATAGCACCTCTAGGAGAAAAATGTCCCAAGGAGCTTCACAGGGAGTTGTCAAATAGAATTTGACACCAAGTTATGTATGGGATCCAAGGGTAGATGGAATTGGCCACCAAATATTGGCCCAGGATACTGGGAATAACTCTCCCATCTTCTTTGAAATAATCAGCATGAACTCTTTTATATCCAGCTAAGAGAAGGGCTAAGGGGACCTCAGTTTAACATCTCGTCGTCACCTTCAACAATCCAGTTTTGAGTTTGAATTATATGATCGTGTCACTGGAGTCTGGCATGAACCCACATTGTACTGATTCACAGGAATGAGTGTTACCCATTACATACCTGATGACCCATTAGTTTACTAAGACAAGAACAGTAGTACTGAAGATTTTTTTTGTCTCCTGCTGAGATAGAACAGCTAGATTTTTTGAATGATCATTGTGCTAAATTACCTTTCCATGTGATTTCTTTTCACCCTTGTCTGGCATGCTGTCTTGTGTTTGCCGATCTTTCACATGTTGAAATCATTTCTGTGATCATTGCCCTCTCTATGGCAAATCTAGCCACCACATTTCTAACTCATGTAGTCAACGCGAGAATGTTGGACAGGTTAGGCCTAGACCCATTGGGGTTTATGAAAGGAAAAGCATTTGAATTGAACCATATAAGATCTTGAGAGAACTGGATAAGGCAAAATCCGGAAGCATCTTTCCTCTTGTGGGGGAGACTAAAACAAGAGGATAAAGTTTAAAAATAAGAGGCCTCCTTTATAAGACAGAGATACAGGTTTTTATTTTCTGTAAAAGGTTGTGAGTTGGGAGTTCTCTTCTGAAGAAGGTATCGGAGGTAGTTTTTTAATTAATTCAAAATTGATTTAGATGAATTTCTAATAGACAAGAGGGTCAAGGGTTATAGACTACAGACAGGAAAGTGGAGCTGAGACCACAGCCAGATCTGACACGATCTTATTAAATGGTGGAGAGGAGTCAAGGCACTGAATGGCCTACTCATAGATTCATCGAGTCACACAGCATAGAAGCAGACCCTTAATCCTAAACAAAACTGGTCCCACCTGCCTGCTCCTGGCCCATATCCCGACAAAGCTTTCCTATTCATGTACTTATCCAAAAGTCTTTTAAATGTTATAATTGTAACCCACATCCACAACTTCCTCAGGAAGTGCATTCCTCCTACTAACTCTCGACAAAGGTCTGCGACCATTAGTCTGCACAATAAAATGACCAGAAACGTTAGCAAATATCACATAAGTAATCCAAACCTGTCATCAGCATCCACTGATTCCTTTTCACCACCATTTCTCTTCCATGTTTCTCTCTCCTGTGTCACCTGAATTTCCAGCACTTTGCCTAGTTCCATTCAGCAATGGAACCCTAACCCAACCCGAACCCAAACCCTAACTCGAACCTTAACTCTAAACATAACCCTAACCCTAACCTGAACCTGAATCCTAACCCTAACCCTAAACCCAACTTTAACCCTACCAGCAAAGGAACCCTAACCCTAACCCAAAAGCTAACATGAACCAAAACCGAACCCAAAACCTGACCATAACCCTCACCCTAAACTTAACCCAAACCCTATCCCTACACCTAGCCCTAAACCTAAACCGAACCCTAACCCTAAACTGAACCTTAACCCTAGCCTTAAACCTAACCTGAACCTGAACCTGAACCCTAACCTTAACCATAAACCTAAACCTAATCATAATCCTAACACTAATTTAACCCCAACTCCATCCCTAACCCGAACCCTAACCTGAACCCTAATCCTAACCCTAACCATACCCTAACCTTAACCACAATTCCAACCCTAACCCTAACCTTAACCCTAACCCGAATCCTAACCTTAATCCTAACCCTAACCCGAACCATAAACCTAACCCTAACCCAAACCCTAACCTTAACCACAATTCCAACCCGAACCCGAACCCTAACACTAACCCTAACCCTAACCCTAACCTTAACCCTAACTCTAACCTGAACCCTAACCCTAACCCTAACCCTAACCCTAACCCTAACCCTAACCTAACTCTAATCTACCACAAGTATCTCTAACTCCTGTGCTCGCTATTTGTTTAATACATTCACGTTCCAGCAGGGATCACTTGGGGAATCAGTGATCAACAGTTGGGGTTCATTTCTGCCATCCGGTCTGCTGATGATTTGGAAAGTCTCAGGTTTGATCTACTCATTCCATGTTGAAGCTGACTGCAGGCAATTGGTGATTATAAACCTAGGATGTGGGGCCAGGGGAGATGGGGATATGCAACATGGTGTTAGAATCTTTTGGTTAAAAATCAGCAGATTACCACAGACCTGCAGAATCTAGAATTCTATATCTGCCTCCTTATTTCATTTGTTCACAGGATTTAGGCCAGCATTTATTGCCCATCCCCAATTGCCTAAAGGGCAGTTCACAGTCAACCATATTGCTGTGGTCTGAAGTCACGTGTAGAGCAGTTTGGATAAGGACAGCAGATTTCTCTTTCTAAAGGACACTAATGAACCAGATGGGGTTTTCTGACAATGGGTAAGTGCTTGCTCTTGGCCTAGCTTTCTATTCCAGTTTTTTTTTTATTGAATTCAAACTTTAGTATCTGGTTGTGGCATTTGAACCTGTGGCCCCAAGATATTATCCTGGAATTCTGGACTACTAGTCCAACTACATTACTACTCTGCAAAGTATGTGTGTTTGTGTCTATACAAGTATGCAGTTAAAGTTTTGTGAGTGGTGTGTCATTTGTGTGTTAGTGTTTGTGAATGTGAACTTGTCTGTATGTGTGTCTGGACCGAGGGCAACTCCCTTAAGACTGGGCTCTTTGGTGGAAGTATGTTGGAGGGATTGGAGCAGAGGGCAATTAGTCTGCTTTCTTACTGCTCACTCGTTTTGCCCCTACATGGATGCTTGCTCACAGGATTCCCACCTTGCCTCACCTTTTAACATAGACAGAAGGCAGCTAGTCATGTTTGCCAGCAGTGGACAGTCAAGGGAGGGGCGGGCATGTTGACATGTTGGTACCACACTATATCAGTGTCTCACCTATCGCATTGAGGAGGTTCACTGAACCCAAAACATTAACTCTGATTTCTCTCCACAGAAGCTGCCAGACCTGCTGAGCTTTTCCAGAAATTTTTGTTTTTGTTTCTGACTTACAGCATAAACAGTTCTTTTGGCTTTTATTGCCCAGTGGAAGGGGCTGGTGAGCTGTAAGTTGCAGCAGTGATGTGCTGAGCTGTTTTACAGGCAAGTCTGAGAGGTGTCATGCCGATACAATAGAACCAAATTCCTACAGTGTGGAAGCAAGTCATTCAGCCCAAGTACACACTGACCCTCTGAAGAGTGTCCCACTCCTCCACCCTATCACGCTGCATTTTCATGGTCACTCCACCTAGCCTACACATCTTTAGACCCCATGTAGACACAGGGAGAACGTGCAAACTCCACACAGACAGTGGCCTGAGGGTGGAATTGAACCCATGTTCCTGGTGTTGTGAGACAGCAGTGCTAACCACTGAGCCACCATGTTGCCCGCAATGCTGACATCTGTGGCTGGAAGGTGCTGGAGGTTGGTGCCCGTTACAACAGAGATGTCGCCTCCAGCAGTAATTCTTTGGCTTTCAAGCGTTTTGAAGCATCCTGAAGTTAATGAAGACACAAGTCATTTTGCTTACTTATGGGACCTTACTGTGCATAAATTGGTTGTCACATTTCTCCTGACTACAGAGATGTCACTTTGAAGTGAATCATTGTGCATGAAAAATACTTTAGGGTTCCTGAGGGACCTGATAGGACGCTTCATATAAATCCAAATCTTCTCTTTGTGTTTAGTTCTCAGTTTTATTTTGAGTCTTGCCCTCCTGAGCTGTCAGGCTGCATTACTTTGCTTTCTGAAGCTTATTGTGGATTATAAGGATAGTTCTGCTTTGAAGATTGTGAACTTTAAATGGTGAAATAGTCAGAAGTTGAAGAAGGGAGTTCAATACAATGCATTATTAAATGTGATCCCTGAGCAGACCACACCTGGGATAAATATAACAGGTTTCAAAGGGTTCACAAAGATATGACAACCTGATTTTGTGAAACATTTGTGAACAACATATAATCATAGAATCCCTACAGTGTGAAAACTGGCCATTCGGCCCAACAAGTTCACACCGACCCTCCAAAAAGCATCTCATTCTCTGCCTAATCCCTGTAACCCTGCATTTTCCATGGCCAATGCACCTAACCTGCACATCTCTGGTCACTATGGGCAATTTAGCATGGCCAATCCTTCTATACTGCACATCTTTAGACTGTGGGAGGAAACCAGATCACCCAGAGGAAACTCACATAGACACAGGGAGAATGTGCGAACTCCACACAGACAGACACCCAAGGATGGAACCACTGAGCCACCATGCCATCCTCTTTATAGATCATAGAAATATACAACACAGAGACAATGTAGCAGAGGTTTAGATTGTTAGGTGGAATGAATGGCTTGTCTAATGAGGTTGAATAGACTGAGCCTGTTTCTGCTGAAGTTGAGAAGATCAAGGGGTGACTGGTTGAAGTGTATAAGATCCTGACTGATCTTGACAAGGAGAATGTGAAAAAGATGTTTATTTTCACAGGTCAGTCCAGAACAATGATTTAAAATTAGGATTGCCCTTTTTGAACAGCAATAAGTAGAAAAACAAATTTTCTCAAAGCAGTGGGTGGAATTTGGAACCCAGATGAATCAGTCATGGTCTTAATAAATGGAGGAACAGGCTTGAGGCATAGTCGCCTTCTCCTCCTCAGCACATTTGTAAGTGAATGGAGATCAATCAGACAATCATATCTGTGCTAGGTCCTAGAGTAGCCCCACAGCCTGCACATTTGGGATGGCAGGTTGTCTCAGTGGTTAGCACTACTGCCTCACAACACCAGGGACCCGGGTTCAATTCCAACCTTAGGCAACTGTCTGTATGGAGCTTTCATGCTCTTCTCATGTCTGCTTGGGATTCCTCCCACAATCCAAAGATGTGCAGATTAGATGTGCTATATTGCCCATAGTGTTTGGGGATGTGTAGGTTGGGTGCATTAGTCAGGGGTAACTGTAGGGTAATGTGTCTGGGTGGGTTACTCTTTCAAGGGTCAGTGTAGACTTATTGGGCTGAAGGGCCTGTTCCCACACTTTAGGGATTCTATGATTCTGTATCCCTATAGGTTCCTCATGACCAACTTGCATTTTGCATTTTGAAATGATTTATGGAATCCACTTCTGACACCTTTTCAGATGGAATGTTCTAGAATTCAACAACTGCCTGAGTGAAAATATTTGCCTTCCTCGCCTCTTCCGTCAGGTGGAAGATGTAAAAGCTTAAACACACATACCAACAGGTTCAAGAACAGCTGTTATTAGACTGCTGAACAGACCACTCAGATTTCAAATCTAATGTTGGTCTTGCTTTTGCACACCTCCTGTGCAGCTGTAACTTTGTATTCCACACTCTGTCTAAACACCCTGTGATCTGTATGTCCTTGTATGTTATGGCCTGCCTGTACTGTATGCAAAATAAAACTTTTCACTGCACTAATGTACATGTGACAACAATAAATCAAATCAAATCACTTCTCTGGACATTTTTTTGCCAATAATTTTAAATTTACAATCTAATTAAATTTAAATTTAAGTTTTAAATTTACAATATAAAATACATTTCTTCAAGAGTCCAATCGTGTAATATCTTAACAGCCAGGATAAGGGTTGGGTCATTATAGTTGGAAACCAGAATATGTTTCATTTTTGTATGAATGGTTCAGACCAGGTTGCTCTTCATGTGTGTATAACACATGGAAGAAACTTTAATGAGTTCTCTCTCTTCTGTCCTCTGGCTTCCCGTGGCTAAGATCTGTAGTTTTGGACATACAGGTTCACTCCTCAAGTGATGACAATTTCCAAGACCTGCTCACTTTCTAATCATTTTGGGTTTTTCATTCCCCAATGTTATGTAAATCTGAATACTGTGTCAGCGACAATGTTCGTATAGAAAAAGAGTTGTTAGAAGGTGTGGGGATAGAGAGAGATGAAGAAAGACAGGGGGAGGGTGGTGGGTGGTGGATTGCATCTAGTAGCTTGCAGTGAGAGTGAGAGTGAGAGAGAGCAAGAAGGAGCGATTTCCAATAATGATGTCTACTTTCTTGGATTAACCTCTCTCCTGGCCAATTGTCATCACATTGTTGCTCTTTATACTGTAGCAAGATAACAGGGGCGTTTCCAATGCTATCCCTGACTGGCTTTCTCTCTCTCTCTTTCTCTCTCTCTCACTCTATTTCTCTTTCTCCCTCTGTCACCTTAACCACCCTTTAGCTTTGAAATAGGTTTTAAATTATTGCCAAACTGTCCCTCTCTGACCCAGAATTCAGTGGCAAGACAAGGCACGGTTGTGATATTTAATTCCAGACAGAAAAGATGGGAGAGCTGTAGCCATCATGCTAGGTAATGGGATGGTTTTAATTGAGAGAGTAAACAACTGTCACTTTACCCAATCCTGTCACCTGTATAATTAATCCGTATGACAACAACAATTTGAATTTATCTGGCACCTTTCAAGTTGAAAGCACTTCATGATTGCTTTTGAAAATGATGCTTGAGACAGAGCCACATAAGGAAACATAAGAACAATTGACAAAAAGCCTGATCACCAGGGTATGTTTTTAGGACCATCTTTAAAAAGGAGAGATGGATAAATTAGGGAGGCAATTCCAAAATGTTGGGTCTTGGCAGCTGAAGGCACAGCCACTGGTGGTGGACCAATTAAAATTGGGGGTGATGAAGAGGCCAGAATTGGAGGAGGGCAGAAATCTCGATGAGTTGTAGGTCAAGAGGATGTGACAGTGCGAAAGAGAGAGAAAGAGAGAGAGAAAGAGTGTTACCTTGCCAAAGTGCCAACTTTCTGGACCGAAGTTAAAATGAGGAGCCATCTGACTGTTCAGCAGCATGTAAAGGGTCCATCAAAATTAGTTCTGCCATTGTCTGAGCCAATGTTCCTCCGTCCAATGAAACCAAAAGTAAATTGTACCCTGCTGAATGTGGGTTCTTACTGTGCACAGAATAAATGCCAGTGCTTCCCAAATATTACAATGTTAAAAATCACACAGCACCAAGTTATAGTCCAACAGGTTTATTTGGAAGTACAAGCTTTCGGAGCACTGCTCCTTTGTCAGGTAGCTAGTGGCTACTGTATTACAATTCATTTATGAAGATTTCATCCAACCTGAGAATATTCACCCACCCCTAAGGAAATTCATCTGCAGCAAATTCACCCACCCTAAGGAAATTCACTTCCCTAGGGAAATTCACTCACAGGAAATTCATACTTTAGGTAAATACACCCACAGGATTACAAGTATTACAATGGCTGTGAAATGTTTAAGGATGATGTCAGAATGCAAAAGGGTAATTAGATTACATTACAGTGTGGAAACAGGCCCTTCGGCCCAACAAGTCCACACCGATCCGCCAAAGCGCAACCCACCCATATCCCTACATTTACCCCTTACCTAAGGCTATGGGCAATTTAGCATGGCCAATTCACCTGACCTGCACATCTTTGGACTGTGGGAGGAAACCGGAGCACTCGGAGGAAACCCACGCAGACACGGGGTGAACGTGCAAACTCCACACAGTCAGTCACCTGAGGCAGGAATTGAACCCAGGTCTCTGGCGCTGTGAGGCAGCAGTGCTAACCACTGTGCTACCGTGCCGCCCACAAATTGCAAGAATGCAAAAGGGTAATTGCAATTCCTTCCTTATGTTATGGGAGGGGCAAATGGAGGGGGCAATTGGAAAGCTAAAATTTTGAGAAAAGTATAGTATGATCGAGGATAAGTACAAGAAGCAGCACATTAGAATTCCAGCCCTTTGTAAAATACTAATCTAACTGTAGTCAGATTGTTAAATATGTGAACAGAATGCAATACACAAAATTACACAGATTCTACGATACAGAAACATTCCACTTGTTCCAGCTGGCAATGTTTAAACTCCTCAGAGCGTTCTTCCCACACTGTGTCATCTAACTAATCCAGATCTTCTTCCATTCCACTCAGCTTCAACAGTCAGCTTGATTGTATACATGGTGTATATACAGTATTACATGTTGTTCTGTTACTCATCAGTCCAAACATTTCTAAGTCAAAACAACGTAGGAAACTCGGAATGTTTGCAATGAATTGTGAGAGACAGGGTCATGTAATTATACCTGAAGATGAATTAGATTTTCAGCTTAGAATCCTTTGCAACTAGACATACTTTGTTGTGGATTCAAAATCACACCTTTGGGAAATTCACATCCAGCCTCACGAAACACATTCACTTGGGGAGGCTACACATTCGGAAAATTCACCCAGTCACGGGAAATTCACCCACTCTGAAGAAATTCACTCATGGAGATTTCACTAACCCTGAGGAAATTCACCCGTCCTGGGGAAATTCATCTGCAGCAAATTCACCCACCATAGGGAAATTCACCCACAGGAAATTCATACCCTGGGGAAATTCACTCACAAGAAATTCATACCCTGGGGAAATTCACCCACAGGAAATTCATATTTTGGGGACATTCACCCACAGGAAGTTCATACTCTGGAAATTCACCCACAGGAAATTCATATTCTGGGAAAATTCAAAAGTAGGAAATTTTCTTTTCCTCAGGAAATGCATCCACAGGAAGTTCAGTTGTATCCTGGGAAAATTCACTAGAGGAAATTCATACCCCACCCAAAAATATTCACCCACAGGAAATTCATACCTACTTCTCCCAACCATTATCAGGAAATTCATCCAGAGGGAATTCATACACTGGGAAAATTCAAATGGGATATTCATCTATTCTGTGGAAATTCACAAATAGAAAATTCAACCATTCATGGGAAATTCATACACTGGGAATATTCACACAAGGGATATTCACCCACTCTGTGGAAAATCATGTGAAATTCAGCTGACTTTGGAAAATAAACTGACAGGAGGTTCACATATTCAGGAAATTCACCCACCAAGTTCATTCATCGACTACATTAATCCACAATAAATTAATATATTGGGGATATTCACCCATCTTGAGGAAATTCGCCCACAGTGGGAAAATTCACTCACACTGGCTAAAAATTAAATATCGTGGGGAAATCATGGACATTCACATACATGTTGGAGATATTCCCTCAATATTTGGGGACAGACCCACATTCTAAATGCATGTTAATTAGCCCTTCCTTGCATGTTCTGTGCAATAGCTCCACATTTATTACAACATAAGTGCAATCAGATAATTCTCCTAAATGAAAAATTATTTAAAAATGTTTAGAGAGATTTGCTTACTTTTTTTCTGGTAATGTAAAGGGAGCTTGGCATTGTTTAAAGCGAGATTATTTCAGTATTTGACTCAGAGCACATTGCCGGTTACATATGCCACTGTTTGCAGACTTGCATAATGTGGCTTGAGATTCTTACAAAGAGAATCTTATTTCAAGATGAAGATTTTCTGTGTAGTTCTTTCCATACAGGTCTTTCTGTGGTGAGCGCGAAGATTTTCAGTGAAAGAGGTTTCGCTTTGTACTTTCTTGAACAGGGATAAAGAATTATATAAAAATTTTTGGGCCAGTTCTGAACTCTACAATTCACCTGGTTCAGTAAACTGCCAATTTGGGTTCCATTATCTTCTAATATCTCTCGCCTGTTCCTTGTCTCTTTCCTTATCTGTTCTTGTATCTTTACTTTTCCTTAGTGTCTCTTTCTCCCTTGTTTTCTATTTCCTGAACTGCCCATCACTCCTTTGTTAGCCATTCTTTTCCCCCTTCTTATCTGCGTTGCGTTTCTGTCTCTATCCCTGATCCCCCTCACACTTTCTCTCACTCCTTCTCCACTTAACCTGTCCTTCTTGTTCACCCTTCCCTCTTTCTCAACATGGTCTCTCTCTCTTTTACTGTTCCTCCTCTTTCCTTCTGACCTTTTTTATTCAGTTATCCTTTCACCCCCTACCTCTGTCTCCCCACTTTCCCGGTCTTGTTCAGTATCTCCCTTTCTCCCTATATATGTGCCTGGAAAATGGTGGACTCTCCTTGACTCATCAGCTCGTGCCACAGAATTAGCCTCCAACTGATTGATGCAGATTTCACAAGGGCTAGATACAGAGGTCATTTACATATTTAGAGCAGGTGGGAGACCCATCTGTTTAAAATTTGCGAGGACGAAATTAGAGACTGCAGCCTTGATTGCGAAGATATTCATGCGAGCATTGTGCCTTGAACAAATAAAAGCTAAATGGTCATTTGCATGATGTGTACATGGTGCTGCCCTAAAGCCTATTAAACATGCCCAGTGGCCAAACCCAGCTCACTGCCCACCCACTTGTAATTTCTCAGAATTTTTCCAGCACATTAATAATAGGGCAAGATTCAGAATTTTATAAATATGTTTTCAGTCTAAATCTTCAATTAAACATTATTCTGTTTTATCCTCTGATCTTACTATTTTGTTGGTGTATCCCTTGTGTTGCTTTTCTCAATCCTTTTCCCACTTTCTCTTTCGCTCCCTCTTTCACTATTTCTACTCCTTACTATTTTCATTCCTCTTCTAGAATCTCTCTCTCTGTTTCTTTTATGGCACTCAGCCTCTCTCTAGGTCTCTCACTTTCTCTTTCTCTGCTTGTTTTTACTCTCCTGTATTTTTCTTCTTGCTCGGTCTTGCCCTCCCCTCTCTCTGCCCCTCACCCTATCTCCCCTCTCTCTGCCCCTCACCCTATTTCTTTCTCACTCTCCTTCTCTCTTCTTGTTTTCCTTGTGTTTTTCTTTCTCCTCGCTTGAGCTCTATTCTTATCCACATACTAATATAAAAATCAGTGACTGTCTTTGATTTTTAGAAAATGGTGGTGATACTCTCAATTCTGTCCCACGTGATGTTGAACCTCATTTCTTTATTGTCTGCATGATTTTCTTAAAAGTTAATAATTTAATTATTTATTTGTGGAAAAGGAGAGTTTTTGGCAATAAACAAATGATTGAATTGCTTATGTTCTTACCTGAAGTTTATTTTTGGCAAAGAGTGTTTAGAATAGAGGAAGACTATTCAATCCCTCAATCCTGTTTCACCATTCAATTAGATCTCATAACTGATCTAACTCCAACCATATCTCCATCTATCTACCTGGAAAACATGCAAATACAGTGCTTTTCACTTGCTCTATTTTTGAAATATGCTGTGGATATTCTCCTGAGATAGCATTCAGGACCTTGGTTTAATATCTTGTTGAAAAGATGGTGCAATATTCCTTCAACATTGCATTAGAGTGTCAACAACAACTTGCATTTATTTGGTGCCAATCCCAAAGCAAAATCAAGGTAATTTGTAGGTGTGTTACTAGTGCACTCTTTTTTTTAGATTCCCTACAGTGTGGAATTTGATCCGCAGCTTTCTAACTCAGCCACACATGGATCCACAGCCCTTAATAAACTGACCCAACAGTAACATCTAACACTAATGGTTTACCAATGTCCTTTCGGGAAGGAAACTGTCATCCTTACCTGGTCTGGCTTACATGTGACTCCAGACCCTGGGCAGTTAGGGATGGGTAATAAGTGCTGGCCTATTAGCGACAACTTCATCCTGTGAATTCATAAAAAGAAACAGAAATATGGCAGTTTCAGTTCAGAAATGTTCAGTCACACTCCAGTCTCAAAAGATTTGAGGAGAAAGTTTATTATTTTTAAAATTACAAACCTCATTCTGTACTTAGGAACCGGACAGGATACTGTCAGTTAAGGAAAACTAAAGTTCTGAGCATGTCTTCAAAGGAAACATTCACATAGTGCGTTCTGAAGAATGAAGAATTTACTTCTACACCTGAGAAAAATTTATTGTGACTCTTCTGTCTTAAAAATATTTGTTTCTTCTTAAAAATATCCTCCCCTTCTCTCTAGAATGTTCTGAAGCCCTCTGCTACTAATCTAAGTCTTCATTATTCATACAAGAGTTTGGGCTTTAAGTCATGACAAGGAGTGGACAAGTTTACTGCTGGGTATGAGACAGAAAATAGGGATAAAGAGTTCATTCAATAGTTTGACAGGATGTGACAAGTGGTTATTCCACAGGGAATAGTTTGGATAAAGGAATGGAGAATGTGTATCCAAACTTGCAGAAGACATTATGTTAGGAGACGCAATGAGTTGTGTAGCTGGGGACAGAGATTGCAAAGAGATTGAGACAGATTAAGCAAGTGGACAAGATGGTAATAGATGGTGTTCAATGTGAGCAAGTGCGGGGTTACCCAGTTGGGATCCAGGAAAGACCTACCAGGGAATTATTTTAAACAGATAGTGGATAACAAAGGGATTTGAGTGTCCATGTTCTCAAATATTTAACGGTTAATGCACATGTACAAGCAGATCAAGGGAATTTTTATCTGAAGGGGTTAGGATGCAAAGGATATTAAATGATGTTTGAGTTGTATCGAGATTCATTCAAACCCCACTTGAAGTGCAGCATTCAGTTCTGTAAACCATTCCCCAGAAAAGTTAGCTTGAGCTTGGAGAAGTGACAACATTGATTCACCAGAAATGTGTTTAAAGGGTTAAATTATTAGGGCCACTTACATAAACCTGGCTTGTATTCCCGTCAGTGTGAAGGGTTCAGGGTGATCTAACAGAGATCTTTAAAAGGATAATGTTATTCAATAGAGCAGATACAAAGGAAGTCGTTCCTCTGATGGGGAAATCAGAACAAGAAAAAATGACCTTAAAATTAGAACTAGGTTATTTAAGGAGGAAATCAGGAAGCTCCTCTTCCCACAGAGACTGTGACGGATATCTTGAGTTCTCTCCCTAAATAGCTGTGAATGGGTCAAGTAAAATTTTCAAGGCTGTCAAGATCAATAAAGTTTTGTAGGTATGGTATGAACGTACATGGGTAAAGGCATATGAATAAAGGTCGTGTACAGATTAACCATGAACTTATTGAATGACATGGTGTGGAGATGCGGTGTTGGAATGGGGTGGACAAGGTCAGAAGTCATGTGACATAGGTTATAGTCCAACAGCGCTCCAAAAGCTTGTGATTTCAAATGAGCCTATTGGACTACCTCTCAACATCCTATGCTCCAGTGAAAAAGTCCCAGCCTATTCAGCCTTTCTTTATAGCATGAACCTTCCATACCCCAGAGATTAATATGACCATTTTGATCCCAGGAAGAGGTCGGAGAGGAATTTGCCAGATTTATTTATTTCTAATTGGGCCTAGAATTCCATGTGCCTTTTTGATTATTATCAATGACAGTCTTAGTCATCTAGTTGATGTGCTCATTAGAATCATTGGAACGCTGTTGTTTTGAGCTTTCCACCTTCTGCAAACAAAGCCTTAAACCTTGGAATAGTCTCACTAAACCTCTCCCACTTCTTTAACCCAGCAGTTGTTCACCCATTCTAATGTCCTTTCATGAGGTTTGGTCTCAAACCATGACAATGCTGTGCCTGAAGCAACTTGGGATGTTCGAGTTGCTGCCTAAGTGCAATGTTAATGTATGACTCAGTTTTTTGGATGGCTGGTTTCTAACACAAAGTGCTGCTAATAGAATGGGTTCAGTTCCTGCACCGGCTGAGTTTACTATGGAGGACTCTCCTCAACCTTTCCCCCAGCCTGAGGTGTGGTGACCCTCAGGTTAAACCATCACCAGTAGAGTCTCTCTAATCAGAGAGCAGGGCTACGTTAAATTCATTTTCATTTTTAATGTACACCACCAAAGGATAGGATAAAATTGGCATTCAAAATAATCAAACAACTGAGCATTTAACAGTAAGCTCAACCCATCAAAGAAAAATAAGCTTGTGAAACCGTAGCCTGTACCACATGATAAATTCACCTCCCATGTCACTGACAGGTATATTTGGGGCTATCGGCTACTGTGTTGATTTTGAAATTGGTCCCGTCCCAGTTCAAGTCTGGTGACTGTAGCTGTGAATGTTGGAGAGTGAGGCTTTGCCAAGTTCACACGGCTGCGCTATTTTAATGGAGATGTAAACCTGTTCCAAATGAACAGGCATCTCTCTCTCTCTCTCTCTGTTAAACCAGGCACAGAATGGTAGTGTAACAATGTATTGTAAGGTCTGTACGCTAATTATCGCCAATAGCAGCTTCTTGGCTTTCAATTTCTCCCCCTCCTTCTCCGAAGAAAGAAGAAATGTTTTGGCACTGAGTTTAAGGCAGCGTTGATTCAGGGAGAGCCTGCTTCAATTGAATTTGTCCCTTTTAAACCACTGTTGGGCATCTATTATCTCATATGCAAATGGTAGGGATATGGGAAAAGGCACAGACAAAAATTCAGTCATCAATATCCGACTTCTGAACGCACTAACTCCCACGGCGTGCTGGATTCTCACTGAGACATGCTCATGATGTCCAATTTCTGCCTTTCTGAGGACACAATGACCTATTTAACGTGGTTTCTTTCTCTCTCTCTCTCTCTCTCTCTGCCTCTGGGCTAAATAGTGTCTGCAGATGGCAATTATCCAAGGGGACGTGGGAAGGGGGTTGGTGGGATGGGGGTAGATACTGACAGAAGGAGGGAGATGAAAAAAGTTGAGAGGGTGAGGCAACGTGCGGCAAGTGATCAAGCCTAGTGGTAGTGTCCTTACCCCAGATTAGGAGACTTTTGGTACAAATCCTATCTGCTCCAGACGTGTATAGTGACATGTCTGATCAGGTTGAGTTGAAAATATCCACAATTTAAAGGCACTGGAGGGAGGTGAGGAAGCCAGGATGGAAGCTCCAGTGGGGAATATTGGGAGAAAAGACATATTGAACATGAAATATTGAAAAGAATATTGAATACTAAGACATATTAAAAAGGCATTTTGAACATGAAGAGATGTATTGAAAAGAATATTGAATATTGAGACACATGAAAAAGGCGTATTGAATATGAAGAGACATTTTGAAAACAATATTGAATATTGAGACACATGAAAAAGGCATACTGAATATCAAAAGACATTGAAAACAATATTGAATATTGAGACATACGAAAAAGGTATATTGAATATGAAGAAACATTTTGAAAAGAATATTAAGACACATGAAAAAGGCGTATTGTATATGGAGAGACCTATTGAAAACAATATTGAATATTGAGTCACATGAAAAAGATGTATTGAATATGAAGAGACATTGAAAAGAATATTGAATATTCAGACACATGAAAAAGGTGTATTGAATATGAAGAGACATATTGAAACGAATATTGAATATTGAGGCATATGAAAAAGGTGTATTGAATATGAAGAGACATATTGAAAACAATATTGAATATTGAGACACAAGAAAAAGGCATATTGAATATGAAAAGACCTATTGAAAACTATATTGAATATTGAGACACAAGAAAAAGGCATATTGAATATGAAGAGACCTATTGAAAAGAATATTGAGTATTGAGTCATGAAAAAGGCGTATTGAATATGAAGAGACAGATTTAAAAGAATATTGAATATTGAGACACATGAAACAAAGTATTGAATATCGAGACGTATTGAAAACAATATTGAATATTGAATATTGAGACATATGAAAAAGGCGTATTGAGTATCAAGAGACATATTGAAACGAATACTGACTATTGGGACATATGAAAAAGGCATTTGAATATCAAGAGACATATTGAAAACAATATTGAATATTGAGACATATGAAAAAGCTATATTGAATATGAAGAGGCATATTGAAAAGAATATTGAGACATACGAAAAAGGCGTATTGAGTATCAAGAGACATACTGAAAACAATATTGAATATTGGGAGATAAAGACATATGTAAAATGGGGAAGGGTGATTATATAAATGAGCATCGGGTTTTTACAGGGCGTTGAGGGAGTTGGTGAGGCAGACGGACTCGATTGTTCATATTTCATGGTGTGGCGGGGGGCTGGGTGGCAGTTTGTGTGAATTCAGATGAAGCGCAGTGTGTTGGTGAGAAACAGGCAGCGCTGCAGACAGCTCAAGAGCCACTGCGTGCCTGCGCAGCGGGGTGAAAAGGACCCAATTCAAGTTCAAGGTCAGAGTTGACATTCAGCTGTCAAAGCGCTCTCTGGTAATGTCCCGCCTTTTGTTCTACGCGTTGATTTACATTCGTTGAATTATTTAATGTCCAAAATCACATCGCAGATGCACCCCCTCCCACAGACACAGCCCCTCTTTGTTAACCACACTGTATTAACGGGACACAGCGATTCTTCTCTCGCTCTCTGTGTGTCTCTCTCCTTTTTTCCTTCAGAGAATTTATAGTTTTCCAGTTGAAGACAAAAATCAGGAAATTAAACTTGGGCACGGGGTTTTACTCAGTTTTGGATCCGGGGAGATTTAATTGAAGCCCCATGCATCCAGGAATGTTTCCAGGAACCCCCTGACAGGGCACCACAGAAATTTCTAGAATGGAAGCGGCGCATCTGTCATGTCTCATTTTCAGCGACAGACTGTGAAGGATGAATCTTGCTTCCGTCTATTGAAAACTCTGTTTAAAAAAAAAAGGTCCTTTTCATAGAATCCCTACAGTGCAGACGGAGGCTTTACGTCCCATCGGGTCTGCACTGACCCTTTGAAGAGCTTTGCACCCAGAGCCACTTCCCCCACCCAGTCCCCGTGACCCCACGGTAACCAAGGCTAGCCCATCTAACCTGCACATCCCTGGACACTTTGTTCCCATTTCACCAACCAACCTGCCCCACCACCCTCAATCAGGGCCACTTGCCTTTCCAAAAAGTAATATTTCACCATGTTGTGATTTGGAGGAGCCGGTGTTGGACTGGGGTGAACAAAATTAAAAATCACACAACACCAGGTTATAGTCTAACAGGTTTATTTGGAAGCACTAGCTTTTGGAGTGCTGCTCCTTCATCAGGTGGTTGTGGAGTATTAGATCATCAGAGAATTTATAGCAAAAGTTTACAGTGAGAGGCAATTGAAGTTTGCTATAAATTCTGTGTCTTACGATCTTATACTCCACAACCACCTGATGAAGGAGCAGCGCTTTGAAAGCTGGTGCTTCCAAATAAACCTGTTGGACTCTAACCTGGTATTGTGTGATTTTTAATTTCACTGTGTTAAGTTGTGCCAGGGCTGGGGAACTTGTTGACTGCAACCGGATTTGGCTCCCCCCTAGCTAAGAAGAATAAATCTGGCTTCCATCTATTGAAAACTATGTTAAAAATCCTTTTCATAGAATCATGAAATCCCTACGGTGTAGATAGAGGCTTTTTAGTCCATCAAATCTGCAACAACTGGTAGTGGAGGTAGTCCAAAGAAGGTTCACTAAGCTTATCCGAGGTATGTAGGGACATAAAAATGCAGAGAAACATAGAAACATAGTAAATAGGAGCATAAGTAGGCCTGCACCACCATTCAATATGATCATGGCCGATCATGCAATGTCAGTATCCCATTCTCGCTGTCTCCCCATACTCCTTTATCCCTTTAGCCACATGTCCAGAGAGGTTGTGTAGGTTCATAGAACATAGAACATTACAGCGCAGTACAGGCCCTTCGGCCCTCAATGTTGCGCTGACCTGTGAAACCAATCTGAAGCCCATCTAACCTACACTATTCCATTCTCATCCATATGCCTATCCAATGACCATTTAAGTGCCCTTAAAGATGGTCAGTCTACTCCTGTTGCAGGCAGTGTGTTCCACATCTCTACTACTCTCTGAGTAAAGAAACCCCTATATTAATTGAAGTTTAGAAGAATAAGAGGTGGCCTTACTGGAACATTCAAGATTCATAGGGGAATTGACAGGAAAGATATAAAGAGCTTGTTTCCCCTTGTGGGAGAGTCTAGGACCAAAGGGTGTAATGTCAGAGTACGGGGTCACCCATTTATGACAGAGATGAGGAGGAATTTCTCTCAGAGGGCAGTGAGTCTGTGGAATTCTTTACCATAGAGGGCTGTTAAGGCTGGATCATTTAGAAAATTCAAAGTTGAGACAGACAGATTTTTAATCAGGCAGGGAATTAAGATTTATGGGGAAATAATAGGAAAGTGGAGTTGAGAATTATCAGATCAACCATGGTTTCATTGAAGGCTGGGAAGACCTGATGGACTGTTCCTTTGTGTAATGGTATTGCACCGGGAGTCTCATATTTTGTAACTTTCACCTCATATCTCTGCAGCAGGAAATCACAGCATTCTGACTGAAAGGTGAGAGAGCTCCCCAGTGAACAGTTGAAAGGAAATGCCAGTGGAGAAGATCACATTCAGCATTGATCATGGAATGTACCTTACGTTGCTTTGGAAAGTGAAAGACATACTAAAGGCATGAGTTGGGCTGATTAGATTCTTAGAGTAGTGGAATGGTTAGGTCAGCAAATCCCAGAGAATCATTGGAAAACTTAAAACTGAGTGCTGGCGTGTGACAAATAGAATGTTTCAAGAATGTTCAGTTTCTTTAAATGTTCCATATAGCTCCACATGGCCAATGAATAGCCAGAGGTATGATGAGGAATCCCAATTCCACGTGAAACATTTCCTGTCTGCTCCCTTTCTCATTTGAAGATGTGGACGTGTTCTGTATTGTGGTCCCATGACATCTGCTGAATGTACAACACTTTGGGCATGTGGCCATTCTTGAAGGGTAAACACGGCATCCTTCCACGATGGAGTTATCACCCTGAGACCAAGCTTGTCCTCAAATATCATCATGGAATAAGTGTCCTTGGACAGGGATAATTGGTCAATTAATCCTCCCAAGGCCAGAGACCCTAAACACAATCATAACAGACAGACAACCATCCTGACTGGGACCAATGAGCATGACACAGACTTGGGCTGAAAGCTGCTATCACCTTGCTTTGTTGAGCTCAGTGTTTACCAGCATAGACAGCAAACTCTTAATTGCCGAACCCATCTCATTCTGCATCTGTGTCTCCGGGTCAGAAAGTAAAAGGTTCAAGTTCAGTTCCCAGTACTTGAGCACAAAACCAGGCTGATATCACTAGTGCAGAACTGGAGGGGTGCTGCATGGCTGAAGGAGTCATCTTTGAAAGAAAGTGTTCAATGAAAACTCCTAACTGCCCACTCAGCTCAATTTATAAGAAACGCATTTCTCCTTGTTTTGATGATCAGCGTTAATCCCTTAACCAATATCATTGGAACAGGTGCTTTGCTCTTGCATCTCATTACTGGTTTTGGGACCTTAACGTGCTCAAACTGGGAGGGGGATATTGTACTTGGTCTTGGGAAATGGAAATCATTGACAAAGAAGGATGGTGTTGTGCTACTTGATAGTGCCACTGAAGTCGGCAAGGTGAAGTTGGTATGAGGGACAGAGTTCCATGATTCTGACCCAACAATAATAATGGAACTCTAATGCTGATTCTTCAAGTCAGTTTGAAAATCAATGGCATGTCACATTGACTCATGAGCTGAGAGGAAGACCAACCAGTGGCGCTTACCACAAGGGCCAAGTTTCATTTGGATTTGTCATGGGTTTTGCTGACCTAGGGACCTGGTCTATTCTGGACAAATAATACTCATATACCCTGGACTTTCACTGTGGGACTGTAAATCTGATATTAGCTGTGTCTCTCTGCTGATGTGATTTTCTAAATGTTAGTGGCCTCATTGGCCGGGGGCAACTCAATGTCCAATTACCAATGGCAAGAGCTTCCACAAAATGGGAGCTGCCTGACTTGGAGACTGTACCATAAAGTGGATGGCAGCCATATTTGGGACTGCCAGTGGCTTGTTGGTCAGTGCAGGCTCCTGGGAAGGCCATGGAGGTGGAAGAGGCAGACGGTGGCCTAGCACGACAAGATGAAAACCTACACTCTTGCTACCAATGTGTGGACACAGATTTATTTCCAAGACAACTGCAGAGGAATATACTCAGCCTCCATGGTGAACTTGACAGCTGTGCACCAATGTCAACAAAGTCTGGGTTCACCAGGAAAAATGAATTTGGGAGCAGGCAGACTCCTGAACAAGCTTCTTAAGGGACTATTCATTGGCATTGAAAGCAACCAACACCCCACCACCCCCTCTCCCCACCTTTGAAGCTTGAGAACTGTCCTGTAGTTCTTGAATCCTGAAACAACCTCTGTCATTTTTAACACCCACCTGCACCAAATCCCAATTCTTCAGCCTTTTGAATATCAGAGTCCAGGGCTCCATTTTATCTCAGTCAATCTAATCTCCACCCACAGAAAGAGAAGAAGTCATACAAAACATCTCAACAAAGATCTCCAAATTAAAGTGAGTTCAATATAAATCTGTGCTGCTATTTCGTTTAGGGCTTTGTCTTTCAAAATGTAGCCATGATGTAGGGGAGCCAGTGTTGGACTCGGGTGGACGAAGTTAAAAATCGCACAACGCAAGGTTATAATCCAACAGGTTTATTTGGAAGTACAAGCTTTCAGAGCGCTGCTCCTCCCTTAGGTAACTAGTAGGTGCCCCACTAGCCACCTGAGGAAGGAGCAGTGCTCCAAAAGCTCGTACTTCCAAATAAACCCATCCTTGTGTGATTTTTAATTTTCAAAATGTACTTTTGCTGAAAATCAAACAATATAGATTTTTATTTTCAACACAAAAATCTCTTTTCTAAAAACATCAATAATTGCATTTATATGGTACCTTTAAAATAGCAAAACATATCAAGACTCATCACACAAATGATGATCAAACATGGAATTGACTCCAAACCAAAAGAGAAATTGGGACAAACTCTGTGCTTAGTCAAAGAGTTAGTCTTTGAGGAGCAGCTTAAAGAAGGAAAGAGAGAAAGATGGATAGATTGGAGCTGTTTAGGGAGGGAGTTTTTATGCATAATGTTAAGGCAACCCAATGCTCAGCTGCCAATTGTAGAGCAAAGCAAGTGCAAGAGAGCAAAGATCTGACAGGTTTTTAGAGCTGGTATAGGGTTGGGGCTCCCCAGAAACATTTGGACCCAAGGATGAGCATTTTAAATTTAAGATATTGGTGGCGCATGGACTATTGTAGGCGAAAGTGGGTACTGCAGATGCTGGAGATTTTAGTCAAAATTAGAATGGTGCTGAAAAAGCACAGCAGGTCAGGCAGCATCCGGGGAGCAGGAAAATCGACATTTCGAGCAAAAGCCCTTCATCAGGAATCTTCCTGTTATGGGCCATCCTGATGAAGGGCTTTTGCCTGAAACGTTGATTATCCTGCTCCTCGGATGCTGCCTGACCTGCTGTGCTTTTCCAGCACCACTCTAATCATGGACCATTGTGGGTTAGCAAATGCAGTGGGAGGAATGGGCAAAGTTTTAAGGGGTCCAGGATTCGATGGTCCAGGAGCTCGTCTGGGATAAATGGGATTAGTACTTCCAATTCACGAGTCAGTGTGTCAGAAGGCTGGGAGAATCATTTATCCATTACACTGTGACCTCTAGGTTCTAAGTCAGCTACTTCAGTCTTTGCAAATGTGCTATAACTAAACAGTTCATGTTTAATGGCACCCAAAGATAACTGGCGTTTCTTTCCTTACTAAGTCTTTAAGAAACATCTGAGCAAAGAAGTGCTGAACAAGCCTAGTACATCAAGAGACCTCTTAAATAATATGAAAGGAAGACAAATGGAGTTCTTCAGACATGTTAGCAAACACACATGGTCCCACACCCCTATCACTCGCCCATCAGCAATCAGTACTCACACCTCGTGATCAGCAACTTTATCTCACCTTCATGCTCCCAGCCTCACATCCATCTCTCACTGCTTTTATATAACTCTGACTATTCAGCAATGCCAGTCGCTTCACCTAAATACTTTGCAACACAATCACTGACATTCATTCCTCACAAGGTGGCCCGTAACAGGAGGTAGCAGGGCAGTTTTGGAGATAGCCCAAGGACTGTCTTCCATGAAGATGAAGGTGTTGTAAGTGCTGTCAGGATAGTGGGCATTTTATTAAATAATGTTCTGTGCTTGGCTGAACACCTCCTGTGCTGAGCATCCTCCTTCTCTCCCTGTGCACTGTTTCCTCTCTCTGCTGCCTCTGCTCCACATCCCAAGATATTATTCTCTGCACTCATACAATACAGAAGAGGCCTTTCAGCCCATTGAATCTGTATCACCAAAAATACACTACTACCTACATTAGTCCCACTTTCCTGCATTGAGCCCATAACCTTGAATGTTATGACAACTCAAGGGCTCATCGAAGTACTTTTTAAATGTTGTGAAGTTTCCCACCTCAACTATCCTCCCAGGCAGTGCATTCCAGATACCCACCACCCTCGGTGGTTGAGTATTTTTCCTCAAATCCCCTTTAAACCACCCTCCTTTCACTTTAAAATTGTGCCCCTTTGTTCTTGACCCTCCAGCTAAGAGAAACAGCTGCTTTCTATCCATCCTGTCCATGTCCCTCATAAGCTTATACAGTATGCAGTAACACTCGCTCCAAAATCCAACAACTCACCAAATCACTCCTCCAAAAACAGACCAGAAGGCTCGGAAGAGCAAAAGTAAGTCAAAAACATATTGTCTGCAAGTTGGGGAGATGACCCTTTAAGAAACTAAGGGGTGACTTGTAGAGGTTTATAAAATCATGAAGGGCATGGATAGGGTAATTAGACAAAGTATTTTCCCTGGAGTGGGGGAGTCCAGAACTGGAGGACATAGGTTTAGGATGAGAGCGGAAAGATATAAAAGGGACCTAAGGGGCAAAGTTTTCATGCAGAGGGTGGTGCGTGTATGGAATGAGCTGCCAGAGGAAGTGGTGGAGGCTGGTACAATTGCAACATTTAAAAGGCATCTGGATAGTTATATGAATAGGAAGGGTTGAGAGAGATATGGGCCAAGTGCTAGCAAATGGGACTAGATTAGGTTAGGTTATCTGGTTGGCATGGATGAGTTGGACCAAAGAGTCTGTTTCCATGCTGTACCTCTCTATGACTCAATAACATTAAACATTAATCAGTCCTGAATAAATAGGAGAATGTGTTAACTCAACTTGCAAGGTCCAAATAATATTAACGTGACCACAGAACATTTTATTTCCTTGATGTAGTGGCCAGAGGTCAGTTCAGAGTCAACCACATTGATGTGGGCCTGGAATCACATGTATGCCAGATCAAGTAAGGATGACAGGTTTCTTGCCCTAAAGAACTTTAGTGAACCTGGTGTGTTTTTACAATTGATTGTAATTTTTGTGGTTACTATTACTGAGACTAGGTTTATGTTTTAAGGTCAATTAACTGAATTCAGACTCCACTAGCTGCCATGATAGGATTTGAATGCATGTCCTAGAGCATGAAGCTGGACCTCTGGATTGCTAGACCAGCAACATTACCACCGTACCACATCAAAACCAGTTGAAAAAACTGACTGCTACCTTAATTGGCCCAGTTTGCATTTTAAAGTTATATGGCTACAGACTTTTCAGGAATATACTCTGTCTAAAACCTTTACACTTCCATGATCAATTCCTTTATAACTCTAATAGCCAGCATTATATTATAAAGACGCCATTGCTCCAGTAGTGTCAAGGCAGCACTGTTGCTGGTAATTACAATGTGACATGTTTACATAGCAGATTTCATTATAAATGGCGATGCAGATATTCATAAATGGAAATTAAGATAGAGAGGAAGCACCACAGAAATGATGCCACGGTGGCTCAGTGGTTAGCACTGCTGCCTCACAGTGTCAGGGACCCAGTTTCGATTCCAGCCTCGGACGACTGTCTGTGTGGAGTTTGCACATTCTTCACATGTCTGCGTGGGTTTCCTCCCACAGTCGAAAGATGTGCAGATTAGGTGAATTGGTCATGCTAAATTACCCATACTGTTCAGAGATGTGTAGGTTAGGTGAGTTAGTCAGAGGGGAATGGGTCTGAGTGGGTTACTCTTCGGAGGGTTGGTGTGAACTTGTTGGGCTAAAAGGCCTGTTTCCACACTGTAGGGATTCTATGAATTTCTATGAAAAAGTACAAAAGCTTTTTAAAAAAAAATTGGTGAATAAGTTGTTCCTTTGGAAACTTTACCTTTCATTGTTTCTTTCTTTTCTTACAGGTTGTGTTCCTGTTGGTGCCATTTCTCCAAACATACCCAATGAGTCTCTTGACTAAATCTACTGAGCTTTATTAGTGTGAGTGCACTGTCTGATTAGACGACCATCCACACTAACTGCTGTGCAAAGTTTAATGAGAGTTTAGAAAGAGTTGGAGGATTATCAATAGGAAAAGGTAACTGGTATCAATTTATTTTCCGATGTGCTCCCCTCCTGACAATGCTGATTTCCTTTGAGTCATTGATTTCATGGACAACTGTCATCCTTTAACATGTCATCTAACAGACCAATCCTCGTAAAAACCAAGCAAAATAATGCAGTTAATGGAAATCTGAAGCAAACAAAAAGAATTCTGGAGAAACTCAGCAGGTCTGGCAGCATCTAGTGAGAGAAACAGAGTTAAAGTTTCAGATCCAGTATGACTTCTTCTGAGCCCTTCTGAGTCCTGATGAAGAGTATTCTGACTTGAAACATTAAACTCTGCTTCTGTCCCCCAAGATGCTGCCAGGCCTGCTGAGTTTCTCCAGCGTTCTCTTTATTTTCACCCATTCTTCACATCTGGCTCAAGATTGTCCCCTGGATATAGCAAAGCAGTAAACTTTGAGGATGATTGCAAGCAAAGATTAAGAGGTAATCAAAGGAGTTAATGGGCAGATAGATGCTATTTCCTATAAAATTGGAAACTTGGCAATCATAATCTTAAAGTTCAAGCCAGGCTGCACAGAAGTGATGTCCATAAGATCACAATAAATAACAACAGGAGCAGGCCTCGAACTTGCTCTTCCATTTACTAGGATCATGGCTGATCTGACATGCCTCACATCCCAGTTGAAAAGTGTGGCACTGGCAAAGCACAGCAGGTCAGGCAACATCCTAGGAGCAGGAGAGTCAACATTTTGGACATAAACCCTTCATCAGGAATGTGGGGGAAGGGAACTGAGAGATAAATAGAAGGGTGGGGCTGGGACTGAGGGGAATGCAGTTGGGAAGGCGATAGGTAGATGAAGGTGGGGTGATTGTGATAGGTCGGTGGGGAGGGTGAAGTGGATAGGTGAGAAAGAGGATGGACAGGTTAGACAGTTCAAGGGGGCGTTGCTAAGTTGGAGGGTTGCATTTGGGTTGAGATGGGGGAGGGGACATAAGGAAACTGGTGAAGTTAAAGTTGGTGCCATGTAGTTGAAGGGACCCAAGGTAGAAGATGAGGCGTTCTTCCTCCAGTTGTTGTGTGGCTTGGATTTGGCGACGGAGGAGGCCCAGGACTTGCATGTTCTTGGTGGAGTGGAAGGGGGAGTTGAAGTGGTCGGCCACATGATGTTTGGATGTTGGGTGTGTGTACCCCAGAGATGTTTCCTGAAACGCTCCACGAGTTGGTGTTCTGTCTCCCCAATGCAGAGGAGACCACATCGAGAGCAATGGCCACAGTAGATGAGATGGGTGGAATTGCAGGAAAATCTCTGCTGGATGTGAAAAGATCCTCTGGGGCCTTGGACGGAGGTGAGGTGGGAGGTGTGGGCGTAGGTTTTACACCTCCTGCGATGGGAAGGTAAGGTGCCGGAAGTGGAGGTGGATTGGTGGTGGGGGGGGGGTCCTGCCCCTATAACCCTGATTCCCCGACTGATCAAGAATCTATCTATCTCAGCCTTAAACATGCACAGCCCTCTGTGGCAAGGAGTTTCAAACACTCACAAACTTCTGAGAGATGAAATTCCTCCTCAAACCAGTCTTAAATTGATGCCGCTTAATTCTGGATTATGTCAGGAAGCACTTACCTCCACAAAGAGAAGTGGAAGTCTGGAACCTTCTGTCTCTCAAAAAGACATTGAGGCTGGGGGTTAGGGGGTTAGTTAAAACCATCCGAATAAATTTTGGGACATTTTCATAAATCAAACTGTTTTAAGGATTAAGCACGCAAGCAAAATGAATGGAACTGAAGTATGGCTCAACCATAATCTAATTAAGAGATCAAGTATCCTCAATTTTTGAGTTTAATGGTCTTATCCTGTTTGTATTTGGCCTTGCAGAGCATAGGACTGTCACTGCTGCTGTTCTCTCTGGGTGTCCTCCCCACACACACTTTTCATGCAGACATGTCACTGATTGAGAATGGGAAACTTTGCAGGTTTTATATCCCTCTGTAGTTCATGGATACAGAAGACACCTCCCTTCAAGCATTTTGGGAATTGCTCGCTCTGTGGTCTTCAGTATCAAGGAATACCATTTTGGAAGTGGAGAGAGAAGGAGAGGAGGAATTTCTCTTGAACTGAAAACAACCAATGCTGGAGATCACAGCGGTAGAGACAAAAAAACTGCAGATGCTAGAATCCAAAGTTGACAGGCAGGAGGCTGGAAGAACACAGCAAGGCAAGCAGTATCAGGAGGTGCAGAAGTCGACGTCTCTGGTGTAACCCTTCTTCAGGACTCGAGAAGGGTTACAGCCGAAACATCAACTTCTGCACCTCCTGATGCTGTCTGCCTTAAACATTGGGATTGCTACAGTGATCCCTCACAAACTTTTCAGTTGTGAAGAAACTCCAATGATCGACCAATGAATGTCCTTTACAGGGAATTCACCCGCCATCTTACCCAATCCAGGTCTTATAGACAAAGTCAGAAGTCACATGACACCAGAGTATAGTCCAACAGATTTATTTGAAATCACAAGCTTTCGAAACACTGCTCCTTCATCAGGTGAAGTGCCTGGTGAAGGGTCAGTGCTCCGAAAGTTTGTGATTTCAAATAAACCTGTTAGACTATAACCTGGTGTCATGTGACTTCTGACTTTGTCCTTCCATATCAGGTCTTATAAGGACAGGAGGTGGCTTTTAAGTGCACACACGCACACATACACAGTCAAAACCCCCTGTTTTGCCCCCATCCTCTGCTGCCATTCAAGAAGATCATAATTAATTTGTGATCTAACCCCATTTATGTGCTTCCAGTCCCCATAGACTTCTTTGACTTTGAGTTGCTTGCCAATGTGGTCCAACATATCCCAAAATCTGGACAACATTAAGGTTTGGGCTGACAAGTGGCAAAAAACATTCATGCCACACAAGTACCAGGCAATGACCATTTCCAAGAAGAGCATATCTAACTATCTCCCCTTGATATTCAATGACATCACTAAATCACCAATCATCAACATTGTACGGTTACCATTGACCATGAACTGAACCAGACAAACTAGATAAATGGTGAGGCTATGACAGCAGGTTTGAAGCTGCAACTTTTATTGGAAGTAACTCACCTTGTGACTCTGCAAAGTCTGCCCATCAATGAAGAGGGCACAAGTCAGAAGTGTGATGGAATACTCTCCATTTGACAGAATGCGTGTAGCTCCAACAACAGACAAGAACCTTAACATCATCCAGAGCAATGAACACAGCATCTGTGTCATTTCACTATATGCATGGAGGATTACGATGTAAAACTGAAGTGATCATCCTCAAGGCTAAAGTGCCATATTGGACTCAAAATGTTAACTCTGTTTCTCTCTCCACAGATGATGCCAGACCTGCTGAGTTTCTCCAGCACTTACTGTGTGTGTTCTGGCCTCAGCTGGAGCGTTAATGACAGTTCTGGTCCTACCCTTTAGGAAGGATGTCTCTTCTTTGTAGTAGTCCCCTGAGATTGATGACAATTTGCTTCTGCTCATATTTGAAAGTCTAAAAGGGAATGGAAGAGAATTACTGGTAGACGATGAGAGATAGTGGTAATGTCACTTGGATTGTCACTCCAAGGACTCAGGTTAATGCCCATGGAAATGGATTAAATTCCCACTACACGAGTTGGTGGAATTTACTTTCAGTTAATAAATCTGGGATTGCAAGCTAGTTTCAGTAATGATGACCAGTAATTCTCATATACAAGTACACACATCTGAAGCACTAATGTCCTTTAGGGAAAGAAGTCTGCTTGCTGTCTGGTCAAGACTCAACCTTGTATCCCAGAAACAACAGTGAGATAATGACCAGATAGTGTGCTTTGTAAAAACAAAATACTCTGGATGTTAGAAATCTGGAAGAAAAATAGAAAGTGCTGGAGAAACTCTGCAGGTCTGGTAGCATCTGCGTGCAGAGAAACAGAGTTAACATTTCAAGTCAAATACAAGTATTCTGTAGAACAGGTCTGTCCAGTATTTTCATTGAAGGATAAATCTGCGACCAGAACAAAGCGCTTTGCTTCAAATAGTAGTTACGAGGCCTTTACATCCCCTGAGAGTGTAGTCTTGTCCCAATCGAACAATGTCACCACTGACAGTTTGACAGTTCCTCAGTATTGCATTGGGAATGACAGAACATAGAACATAGAACAATACAGCACAGAACAGGCCCTTCGGCCCGCGATGTTGTGCCGAACATTTGTCCTAGCTTAAGCACCTATCCATGTACCTATCCAGTTGCCGCTTAGAGGTCACCAATGATGCTGACTCTGCCACTCCCGCAGGCAGCGCATTCCATGCCCCCACCACTCTCTGGGTAAAGAACCTACCCCTGACATCCCCCCTATACCTTCCACCCTTCACCTTGAATTTATGTCCCCTTGTAACACTCTGTTGTACCCGGGGAAAAGGTCTCTGACTGTCTACTCTATCTATTCCCCTGAACATCTTATAAACCTCTATCAAGTCTCAATCCCTCTGCTAATGAACGATAATACTCCATAGGCCTTCTTACAAACTCTATCCACCTGAGTGGCAACCTTCAAAGATCTATGTACATAGACGCCAAGATCCTTCTGCTCCTCCACCTTACTAAGAACCCTACCATTAACCCTGTATTCCGCTTTCTTATTTGTCCTTCCAAAATGGACATCCTCACACTTGACAGGGTTGAACTCTATCTGCCATTCTTCAGCCCAGTTCTGCATCATATCTAAGTCCCTTTGCAGCTGACAACAGCTCTCCTCACTATCCACAACTCCACCAATCTTCGTATCGTCTGCAAATTTACCCTTCAACTCCCTCTTCCAAGTCATTAATAAAAATTACAAACAGCAGAGGACCCAGAACTGATCCCTGCGGAACTCCACTTGTAACTGGGCTCCAGGCTGAATATTTACCATCTACCACCACTCTCTGACTTCGACCGGTTAGCCAGTTCTCTATCCAACTGGCCAAATTTCCCACTATCCCTGCCTCCTGTCTTTCCGCATAAGCCTACCATGGGGAACCTTATCAAATGCCTTACTAAAATCCATGTACACTACATCCACTGCTCTACCCTCATCCACATGCTGGATTATTGGAGTGAGACTTGAACACACAAGAGTGCTTACTGTCCATTAAATTACCATTGGCACTTACTTGTCATGTATGCCTCTCATTAGCCATTCTACCTTCTGTAAGGTGCTAGGTCATCCAACATTCTGCTGTCTGTGTCACTCATTACCCCGTCTATTTTGAATTTCATAGAGTCATAGAGATGTACAGACGCTTCAGTCCAACTCGTCCATGCCAACCAGATATCCCTCCCTAATCTCGTCCCATTTGCCAGCACTTGGCCCATATTCCTCCAAACACTTCCTATTCGTATACCCATCCAAATGCCTTTTAAATGTTGCAATTGTACCAGCTTCCACCACTTCCTCTGGCAGTTCATTCCATACACACACCACCCTTTGGGTGAAAAAGTTTCCCTTTAGGTCCTTTTTATATCTTTCCCCTCTCACCCTAAACCTATGCCCTCTAGTTCTGGACTCCCCCATCCCAGGGAAAAAACTTTGCCTGTTTACCCTATCCATGCCCCTCATAATTTCATAAACCTCTATGAGGTCACCCTTTAGCCTTCGATGCTCCAGGGAAAACAGCCACAGCCTGTTTAGCCTCTCCCTATAGCACAAACCCTTTAACCCTGGCAATATCCTTGTAAATCTTTTCTGAACACTTTCAAGTTTCACAACATCCTTCCAATTGCACGCAATATTCCAACAGTGGCCTAACTAATGTCCTCGGCAACTACAACATGACCTCCCAACTCCTATACTCAATGCTCTGACCAATAAAGGAAAGCATACCAAACGCCTTCTTCACTATCCTATCTACCTGCGACTCCACTTTCAAGGAGCTATGAACCTGCACTCCAAGGTCTCTTTGTTCAAAAACACTCCCTAGGACCTTAATATTAAGTGCGTAAGTCCTGCTAAGATTTGCTTCCACAAAATGCAGCACCTCGTATTTATCTAAATTAAACTCCATCTGTCACTTCTCAGCCCATTGACCCATCTGATCAAGATTCTGTTGTATTCCGAGGTAACCTTCTTCGCTGTCCACTACACCTCCAATTTTGGTGCAATCTGCAAACTTACTAACTATATCTCTTATGCTTACATCCAAATCATTTATGTAAATGATGAAAAATAGCGGATCCAGCACCAATCCTTGTGGCACTCCGCTGGTCACAGACCTGAAGTCTGAAAAACAACTCTCCACCTCCACCCTCTTTCTACCTTTGAGCCAGTTCTGCATCCAAATGGCTAGTTCTCCCTATACTCCATGAGATCTAACCTTGCTGACCAGTCTCCTATGGGGAAACTTGTCGAACGCCTTAC
This sequence comes from Chiloscyllium plagiosum, assembly GCF_004010195.1. Taxonomy (NCBI): domain Eukaryota; kingdom Metazoa; phylum Chordata; class Chondrichthyes; order Orectolobiformes; family Hemiscylliidae; genus Chiloscyllium; species Chiloscyllium plagiosum. Next base: position 39,954,842 of record NC_057740.1, read on the forward strand.
TGAAATCCATATAGATCACATCTACCACTCTGCCCTCATCAATCCTCTTCGTTACTTTTTTCAAAAAACTCAAGTTTGTGAGACAGGATTTCCCATGCACAAAGGCATTTTGACTATCCCTAATCAGTCATGCCTTTCCAAATATGTGTAAATCCTGTCCCTCAGGATTCCCTCCAACGTGTCCACCACCACTGGTCTGCAGTTTCCTGGCTTGTCCTTACAACCTTTCTTAAACAGTGACACCACGTAGCCTACCTCCAGTCTTCTGGCACATCACCTGTGACTACTGATATTGCAAATATCTCAGCAAGGGGACCAGCAATCAATTAGGTAAAAACAATGACTGCAAATGCTGGAAACCAGATTCTAGATTAGAGTGGTGCTGGAAAAGCACAGTAGTTCAGGCAGCATCTGAGTAGCAGGAAAATTGACGTTTCGGGCAAAAGCCCTTCATCGGGACTGATGAAGGGCTTTTGCCCAAAACATTGATTTGCCTGCTCCTTGGATGCTGCCTGAACTGCTGTGCTTTTCCAGCACCACTCTAGCCCAGCAATCACTTCCTTAGCTACCCACAGAGTTCCTGGGTACGCCTGATCAGGTCCTGGGGATTTATCCACCTTCATGTGTTTCAAGACATCCAGCACTTTCTCCTCTGTAATATGGACATTTTTCAAGATGTCACCATCTATTTCCCCACATTCTATTATCTTCCATGTCCTTTTCCACAGTAAATACTGATGCAAAACACTCATTTAGTATCTCCCCATCTCCTGCGGGCCCACACAAAGCCTGCCTTGCTGATCTTTGAGGGGCCCTATTCTCTCCCTAGTTACCCTTTTGTCCTTAATGTATTTGTAAAAACCCTTTGGATTCTCCTTAACTGTATTTGCCAAAGCTATCTCGTGTCCCCTTTTCACCCTCCTGATTTCTCTTAAGTATACTCCTACAGCCTTTATACTCTTCTAAGGTTGTACTCTATACCTGACATATGCTTCCTTGTTTTTCTTAACCAAATTGTCAATTTCTTTGTCATCCAGCATTCCCTATACCCACCAGCCTTTCCTTTCACACTAACAGGAATATACTTTCTCTGGATTCTCATTATCTCATTTCTGAAGGCTTCTCATTTCCAGCCGTCCCTTTGCCTGCGAACATCTGCACTTAATCAGCTTTTGAAAGTTCTTGTCTAATACCGTCAAAAGTAGCCTTCTTCCAATTTAGAAATTCAGCTGTTAGATCTGGTCTATCCTTTTCCATCACTATTTTAAAACAAATAGAATTATGGTCACTGGCCCCAAAGTGCTTACCTATTGACACCTCAGACACTTTCCCTGCCCTATTTCCCAAGAGAAGGTCAAGTTTTGCACCTTTTCTAGTAGGTACATCCACATACTGATTCAGAAAATTTTCTTGTACACAGTGAACAAATTCCTCTCCATATCAACCCTTAACACTATGGCAGTCCCAGTCTATCTTTGGAAAGTTAAACTCCCCAACCATAACCACCGTATTGTTTTTACAGATAACTGAAATCTCCTTACAAATTGGTTTCTCAATTTTCCACTGACTATTAGGGGGTCTATAATACCATCCCAATAAAATGATCATCATTGGCTTCTGTTTAAGATCCAAATTGATTTTAAAATTTTTGTCCTTGTTTTTAGATCTATTCACTCCCTCATCGCTTCCCAACTCTGGATTCCTCCAGACCTATGACTGTCTGAGATCTTTGTGTTCCTGCAATTGTAATCTTCTGAACATCTCAAATTTTAGGTCCTTCACCATTGGAGACTGTCTTCAGCAGTTAAGCTCTAAGCACTGATGTACCTTCCCTGAACTTTCCTGCCTTTCTTTCCCTCAGGATAATGCAAAAAAATAGCATTACAGTAAACAATCAGCTGTGATCCAGATGGTAGAGCAGGTTTGAGGGGCTGGTTGGCCTATTCCTGAACCTAGACTTTAAAAACTAACTGTTTGACCTGTGTTTTTTGGGAAGGTAGTGGTTAGTAATCCAGAACTCTGGGCTAACGTTCTGGAGACATGAGTTCAAATCCTGCCATGGCCAATGGTGGAAATTAAATTCAATAGAATTCTGGATTGAAAAAGAAAAGTTAGCTGAATAGTGGCTGTGTAACCACTTTCAAGTTTTGTAAAAACCCACTTGGTTAATGGCGTCCTGTGTAAGGAAGGAAATCTACCATCCTTACCATGAGAAACTGAGGACTGCAGATGCTGGAGATCAGCATCGAAAAGTGTGGCGCTGGAAAAGCGCAGCAGGTCAGGCAGCATCGGAAGAGCAGGAGAATCGATGTTTCGGGCACAAGCCCTTCATCTTTACCAGGTCTGGCCTACATGTGACTCCAGACCCATAGCAATGTGGCTGACTCTTAACTGAGATGTATAATACATATTGGTCAAATCAACAACATTCAAGTCCCATGAACAAATTTGTAAGAATATAAAACCACTTTGCATGTCTGACTGTCAAATTTTACACTCCAATGATGCATTTTTACTTAATTCCATGTGTTAACCAAAGAGAAGGGGATGTTGGTTCGAGTGATAATTGGCAATGAGCATGGGAAATGTCTTATCTCGGACAACCCAACTTTTTGAGCTGAGGTAAGGAGGAATGCAGTTTGACCAATGCTAAATTCAGAGATTGGAAATACCTCTCCCCTGACTCAGACGATTAATCTAGCTACTCACATTATACTTATCCATGAGTATGTTCCCCCCTTGCTATGCCCGCTCCCATAGCTATGTGAAAATAGTTTACAGCCGTTAATTCTTTCGAGACACAAGTGGCAGTTTGTTATTCAAGTTCAGACACAAGAAAAGGAAACCTTATGTAAATCTATGCAAATTAATTCTGCGACTGCGGGATCACAAGCTCCCCTTGTCTAAACTTTCCCATCGACTCCTTTCAAATGGAGAGAGCCGGAATAATGAGTTAGCTGTGGTCCACCTCTTGAAAAGACAACAAGGGCCCTTCACAGTGAACTCGCGCCTAAATGCCTTCCTTTTTAACTCTTGCACTGCCACTTGTATCTCCAGAGTTTGTTTAGTTATCCCAGTTTCTCCCATCTCCTCCTGGAGATTCCAACTCCGGCTGCACTAAATGCTGCATGGGGCAATTGCAACAAAACTTACAAGTCACCTTTAATATTATAAGGATTCCTAAAGAGTTTCCTAGAAGATATCAAGCCATGCACAAGGAGACATTAGGACAAATGAGAAAGGTTGGCAGAAGCGGAGAGATTTCATAGAATCCTGACAGTGTGGAAGCAGGTCATTCAGCCCATTGAATCCACACACATCCTCTGAACAGTATCCCACCCAGACCCACCCTATCCCTGTAGCCCTGCATTTCCCATAGCTAGTCCATCCAGCCTGCACAATTTCCTACGGCCAATCCCCCTAACCTTTGGACTGTGGGAGGAAACTGGAACAAACCCATACGGACATGGGGCAAGTGTGCAAACTCCACACAGATAGTCTCCCAAGGCTGGAATCAAACCCAGGACCCAGGCGCTGTGAGGCAGTAGTGCTAGCCACTGTGCCACCACAGGGAGGGAATTTCAGAAGATAAGGCCTCCGTAGCTGTCGACCTTACCATGTAGAGGCAATGTCTTAAACTCAGGAGTGCACAATCTATCAAAGATACATCTCAACCACTGTAAGGCAAGAGGAGGTACAGAGATAGTGGAGGAAAAGGTTATGGAAAGGTTTGAAAACAAGGATGGTAGTTTTAACATTGAGGTGTTTCTGAACAGAGAGCTCCATAAAGAAGAGAGGACAGGAGGTGATGGGTGATTGAGATGCAGTGCAAGTTAGGATGCAGATGCAGCAGAGTTATGGAGGTGCTCAGGTTTAGGAGAGTATTTGGAAGTGAAGGGGCAAAGCAGTTGTGAATGAGGGTTTCAGCAGCAGATGGGCTGAGGGGAGTTTTGTGTTCAGATCTCAGGTGGCTAGCCTTCATGGATTAACCGAACCTGCAAGGGAATTGCAGACTGATATGTTCTGATGTCCCACGCACCTGCATGAAAGGAACATTTGACTTGCACCAACACAGGGCATGCCGAGTACTTCCCAACGAGGGATGTTCAAAGCTCAGTCAGGGTAACACGGGAATGGGGATGTCAATTTATGTGTAGCCAGGTCCCACAAGTAATAATGAGATAATGACTAGATCACCACATTTTTTCGCGGAAAGAAATGAAAATCTTGAAAACACTCAGCAGATCTGGTGATATAGGATTAAAGAGAAAAGTTATAGCTTATACAATGTCATTCATGAACACTGAATGTTGTGAAGCTCTTTACAGTCAGTGAAGTACTTTGGATATGAAATCATTGTTATAATGTATGACATATAGCAGCTAATTAGCACAGAGCAAGATCCCACAAACACACATGTGATTGTGACCAGGTGATATTATTTTTGTGTTGTTAATTAAGGGGTTACTACTTCCCAGGTTATCTCCCCAATCATCTTCAACTAATGTCACTGATCTTTTATGTCCACCCGAAAAAGCAAGTTGGACCTTGATTTTACATCCCATCTAAAAGATATCACCTTCCACAGTGCAGCACTTCCTCAGTACTGCACAGGAGTGTCAGCCTAGATATTTGTGCGCACATCATGGAGTGGACTTGAAGCTGGAGGTTGTAACCCACTGATCATAGAATCCCATAGAATACAGTGCAGAAAGAGGCTATTCAGCCCATCAAGTCTGTGCTGACTCTCTGAAGAGCATTCCAACACCTCCCCCGTAACCTCACATTTATCATGGCTAACCCACCGAGCCGAGCCTGTATACCACGGAGCAATTTAACATGTCAAATCCACCTAACATGTGAATCATTGGACTGTGGCAGACACAGAGAGAACATGCAAGCTCCACTCAGGCTGTAATTGAACCTAAGTTCGTGGTGCTGTGAAGCAGTGTCAACCACTGAGCCACCGTGCCACCCTCAAACTTCATCCATGCCAATCTGCAGCTGAGATTAATTAGGGGGTAAGTGTCGGTCACGGTGCCAGGAGAAATCCCTGCTTTTCTCTTGAACAATGCTGTTGTGGATATTTTTCATTCACCTCAAAGAGCAGACAGAGCCTCAAGTTTAATATCTCATTCAAATGATGGGTACCTCCAACAATGATGCATTCCCTCAGTACTCCATTATAGTTTCAGTCTCAATTATGTGTTCAAGACTCTGAAGTGGAGTGGAGTATTGCTGACTGAATCGAAATTGATATCTTCATAGGAGAGAAGGTTGGCTGATTGAAGGAGATGATGGTGCAATGGTAATGTTACTAGACTAGAAGTCCAGAGGTTTGGGGACACGGGTTCAAATCCCATAATGCCAGTTAGTGGATTGGTGTGCATTTTAGAGCCTTGGTGATTCGATTGTTGTTTATCATAATGCCATTGCCTCATGAGTTTGAGGCAGGTTAGTCTGCTGTTATCTTCAAGTGGATTGATGGGGAAATTAATAGAAGCAGGGATTTGAACTGCATGGATGGATTTAGAGGTGGCCTGGGAAAAGCAAACACTTGCTGTATTTCGATGCCCATCAGCAAAGGAAACTCTGGTTTATCCAAAGATTGTAGTTAAGCAAAGTTGTCTGGTTAGATCTAACCTGACTTAGATTTATACAGCATCATTTACATTCCCTGATCCTAGAGCCAATTTTCCCTGGGTTAACCGTGATTGTCCATTTCTCGCCAGTAATATAGACTATTTAAATTCCTCCTGATAGGCAGCTGTGGGGTAGCTGTTGGACAGTGGGCAAGTGGTAATTGAAAGTAGGACAGATTAGTCCTGAGTAACAATTCTGACAGTTTCATGGGTGATCTTGTCCATCAACAATCCCACCAGACTGTATCAGGGTATTACCCAAAGCCTCCCAAAAATCCTGCCTTCTGCAGGGTGTAAGATACATTCATTTCTGGAAAGATGCCTTTTCTGGAGGGCTTCCTGTCCATTCCCTGACTTTAAGTGCCCATCCCACAGTCACCTCCACCCACCCTCCTCTTGCTTTTCCTCTTGCTGTACTGCTATCTTAACCCTGACAAGTTCCAGACTCGGATGCAGCGAGGTTTTATAACTAAAGTTGGGATTTCATGTAGAATTGCCTGATTATTTTTTGACCTCATTCTGCTGCAGTGAGTTTCAGTGACAGCTTCAGCAGAACATCTGACCAAATTCAAACATATCGGCCTGGAAATGGAGCAGCTGATACTGGCAGAGTAGAATTGTGTGTATGCAGGAGGGAATGCGCACATGTGAAAGTGAATTTGTGTGCGTGTGACAGCAGGAGTGTGTGAGTGACATCATGTGTGTGCCAATGAATCAGTGTATGTGACAGTGATGGTCTGTATGATAGTGAGTGTGAGTGTGACCGTAAGTGTGTGTGACAGTGTGTGTGAAATTGTGTGAGTGACGGTGAGTGTGTGTGACAGTAAATGTGTGTATGTGTATGTGTGTGTGTGAGAGATAGAGAGAGAGAGAGAGTAATCACCAAGCACGTATGATCGTGATTACATTTTATACCTGTCTAAACAGTGAGTGTATAGGTGACATGAGAGTGTGATAATGAGTGTGTGTATGAGAGACAGTGTGTGTGACAGTGTGTTTGTGTCAGTGAATGTGTGTGTAACAGTGTGTGTGAGAAAGTGAGTGTGCAGTGAATGTGACATGTGAGGGGATGTTTGTGAGAGTGAGTGTGCATGTGTGAAATAGAAAATACGTGTGTGTGTGTGTCTCTATCTCGCTATCTCTCTCTCTCTGTATATCTCAATCTGAGAGTGGGATAGGCTTTGTGTGGCTGTGACAGAGGAGTTAATATTGCTCAGTCTCTGCTAATTGACACTTTGCCGTTCTCTTCAAAAGTGCTTCATTAGATCCAAAGGGCTTTGGCATATCCTGAGGGTGCAACTTGTGCTATGTGTTTCCTTTCTTTGATTGAACTTCACACTGGGAAAATAAATTATCTTATCACCTTAAAAATTATCTCCCAGTCTTTGGTTGGAACACTCTACAGTAATATTCCTTTTTATTACACGTCCCCAAAAGTTCCTAAGACCCAGAAGATGGTGGATTATAAGCAGAGTTGCAAATGTTGAATGTCTAGGAAGGGTCTCCAGTTGATTTTAAATAATTTCAGACAAAATTTCTTTCACTCTTTTCTGCTGTTAAATGATTTACAAACTATCTTAAGGAGATGCCAGACTCCAGCTCCAACATTCTCTCTCTCTCTCTTTCTCTCCCCTTTAAAGTTTGGACACGCATTGGGAGAGTGAACTTGGGTGATGGAAGGGAGTGAGTGGGGGTGGGGGGTCAGTGGGAGAGTGGAATTGGAGCTGGATTATAGGTGGACAATGCTCCAGTCCCTCTCCATTGTGTATCTCTGAGTTCCCATAAACTGTTAATGACTGGCAGCCCCAACCAGTGTATCTAACCGTGATGTTTATTCATTTTCTCATTCGCAATCACTCCCGAGGCAAAATGATTCATATTAGCCGCGATCTGTTCAACACGTTTTCATCAAAAGCAGCCCGGACTCTCTGTCCCAGTATCTAGACACAAAGAGCTATTCAGAGATCTGCAAGTTTCCTGCTGTCACAGCCCCTTCCCCATCCATGCTGAGACAGCTCAGTTCTTGTAAAGCAGTTGTCTATTACACCATAACCAGGTTAACTCCTATTCTCTTTTTTGTTTTGAACTGCTTAATTGTTTCTGGAAGGCTAACAGCATAAAATTCCATGCACAATTTTTAGCCATTTAGCTAATTATCTTGGTGAAAAATAATCAGTGCTTCTCTTTCAGCAGCTGCCACTTCAGTTTGGCAACACAGACCTGTAGTCACCTTGACAAGGTACATAGAATCTCTACAGTGCAGAAAGAGGCCATTCAGCCCATCAAGTCTGCACCGACCCACAAAAGAGCTTCCGACATGTGACAATAAAGCTGATTCAGTTCACCCAGACCTACCCTGTAACCATGCATTTCCCACAGCTAATCCACCTAGTCTACACATCTTTGAACACTACAGGGCAATTTAGCATGGCCATCTCACCTAACCTTCCATCTTTGGACTGTGGGAGGAAGCCCACACAGACACAGGGAGAATGTGCAAACCCCACACAGACAATTGCCTGAGGCTAGAATTGAATCTGGGTCCCTCACTATGAGGTAGCAGCACTAACCACTGAGCCACCGTGCCACTTATACAGCAAGCTTAACTTAATCAGTCCAGTCTTTTCTCTTCCCTAGAAATAATATTTAAAATCATTTTCTTTCCTAAAGTCATTGACCTTACACCTTGTTGAGGTACAGGGGTGAGCAGCAGTCTCTAATGCACCAACCCAATGAACGTTTCCTCAGAGAATGTTGCTGCAAGGTGCAGTTAACGGGTGAGCCTGATCCCAATCACCCAAACAGCAACTGCATGTGTGTGTGTCCCGGCAGTACACTCCTCCAAATTGGGATCGGTTGTGGCATTGTTAGATACAATGCCATCAGATATGCTTCATAGAATCATGGATTTCCTAAGTGCAGAAAGAGGCCATTCAGCCCATTGGGCTCATGGTTTAGTGGGTTCCCTCTTGTTCCTGAGTCAGAGTCTTGTAAGCTGAGGTTCCAGTCTGTGAAATTTGAGTACTGGGAGTAAATTGAGACTCCCAGTGCACTAGTGAAGAAGTAATGGACTGTTAGAGGTGCCGTAATGGAAGACAATTAATTGTACAGATAATAATAGAATAGGAGCGATATTCATAACATCAGTCAGGCCATTTCCAAAACAGTGTGACCCTTAGCAGAACTAACATTCAATGTGTTTCTTTGTTAACGTCCAGTCTGTAGCTGCTGGGGAAGTGAGAAGCTGATGCTATCCTCTTTAGTTATAGAATCATAGAGATGTACAGCATGGAAATAGATCCTTTGGTCCAACGCATCCATGCCAACCAGATATCCTAAGCTAATCTGATTTGCCAGGCCTTGGCCCATATCCCTCTCAACTTTTCCTGTTCAGTTACCCATCCAGATGCCTTTTAAATATTGTAATTGTACCAGCCTCCACCACTTCCTCTGGTAGCCCAATCCATACACGCACCACCCTTTGCATGAAAAAATTGCCCCTTAGGTCCCTTTTAAATCTTTCCCCTCTCACCCTAAACCTTTGCCCTCTAGTTCTGGTCTCCCCTCTCCCGGGGAAAATATCTTGTCTATTTACCCTATCCACACCCCTCATGATTTTATAAACCTTTATAAGGTCACCCCTCAGCCTCCGACGCTCCAGGGAAAACAGCCTTAGCCTATTGAGCCTCTCCCGATATCTCAAACACACCAACCCTGGTACCATCCTTGTAAATCTTTTCTGAACCCTTTCAAGTTTCACAACATCCTTCATGTAGGAGGGAGACCAGAATTGCACACTATATTCTAGATGTGTCCTAACCAATGTCCAGTACAGCCACAACATGATCTCCCAACTCCTATACTCAATGCTTTTTTCTTAAAGCAGATGATAGTTGAGCCAAATCAGCTTCTACAGATCAAGAGCAATGGCCTCGCTTCTGGAGTGTTTTTTCAGAGGAGAGATGTTCTTCCCATTTCCTTGGCCAACATTCATCCCCAGCCAACATCACTAAAGCAGATTATCTCGCTGTTTTGGCAGCTTGCTGTGCACAATTTGGCTGCAGTGCAAATCTTTCTTTCCTTTGTTCAAACTAAACTATTTACTGCAATATTTAGATCTGTATTGGTGTGGAGAAAAGCCTGACTCCTGCGTCTTAACGTTTCCCAGGGACATGAGGGTGAGATCACACTAAGGAATTGTATGCCAATAACATTCACACAGCCAGCAAGTTACATTCTGGCTTTTCATTCAGAATGCTGGGAGTTGAACTCCCACTAGAATCAAAGCTGGGACTTCACTGCAGTGTCGTGGAAGTGCTGCAGTGTCAGAGGCACCTCTGTTTGCTGGGATTTAGGACATTCAAAGTCCCATCTGAATGTTGCAGAGGATGAAAAAGATCCCTTTCCAGGCTAATATTCTTCCTTTACCCAATGGTATTGGCAAACCATATTGTGTATCTGTGTAACTATTGATGGGATTGTGTTGTGATAAGGCAGCTCAATTAGATTAGATTAGATTCCCTAAGTGTGGAAACAGGCCATTCGGCCCAACAAGTCCACACCGACCTTCCGAAGAGCAACCCACCCCCCTCTGACTAACACTATGGAATTGAACCTAGGACCCTGGTGCTGTTAGGCAGCAGTACTAACCACCTCTTGTGCAAAACTCTTAAGCGATTTGTATTTTCTCAGATAGATAGTTTGCAAATTTTTTCTGTATTATATATCAGGGCTGGGTTCTTACAGTTTGTTGCATGATATCTTTTCATGATGTGGAGGTGCTGGTGTTGGACTGGGGTGGACAAAGTCACAAGTCATGCAACACCAGGTTATAGTCCAACAGGTTTATTTGAAATCACAAGCTTTTGGGGTGCTGCTCCTTCACTTCACCTGACAAGGGAGCAGCTATCTCCTAAAGCTTGTGATATCACATAAACCTGTTGGACTATAACCTTGTGTCATATGATATATTTTCTGGCATAACATTCCAAGTCTTAGGCACATAGTGTATCATGGACATGAATTCCAATCTCACTACAGTCAAATCATAACCTGAATTTTAATTCATATACCTTAAAAATTAAAAATATATTTGACATGGGTAGGTATAACTATTTAGCGATGAAGGGCTTATGTCTTCATCATAAGGCATATTCCCCTGCTCCTCGCACGCTGCCTGATCTGCTGTGCTTTTCCAGTGCCACACTTTCCAAATCTGATCTCCAGCATCTGCAGTCCTCATTTTCTCCATATTGGAGGTGGTGGTGCAGCGATAATGTCACTGTGCTAATAAACCTTCCAGGTACCTTGGTGAAGTGGGTTCAAGTCTCACTGCAGCAGCTTAAAAATCTGAAATTGGATTGCTATTGTTGCACTACCCACTAGGGTAAATTGTAAATTGCTGTGAAACAGGTGATTTGGTGATAGTTTAGTTAAAAAAAATCTGGAATTGGAACTAATCCCTATAACAATGGGTATGAAAAAATTGTGATTGTCATTAAAATAAAATCCATCTGGGTTTGAGCCTGACCCACTCTGGCTTATCTATGATTCCAGATCCAGAACAACGCGCCCCCAAAAATGGTCTTGCACACAAGTCCGTTCAAGAATGATTAGTGATGAAATAAATTCTGGCCTTTCCAAAGATGCCCATATCCCTGGAAAAAAATAAGTGTGAAAAAGCACTGGTTCCAATGCCGACTGCCTTTACTCAGTCTGGATGTGATGTATTTTAGGTCCAGGAGCTGGATATTATTTAAAAGTAGAAAGATTGCAGAAGGCTGCACATCAGAGCGATTTAAGACTCTGTGTGCATGAATCACAAAAAGCCTGGAGCCAAGTTCAGTGGGTAATAGGGAAGGCAAATAGAATCTTGGCCTTTATTTCAAAGGGAGTGGAGTTTACAATTAGGGAGGGTTTGCTAAAACTACACAAGGCAGAAATCAGCCAACACCTGGAATACAGTGAACACTTTTGGTTTCAATTTTCTGAGGGCAGATATAGTAATGTTGGAGGTAGCAGAGAAGATTCACTAGGTTGATCTAAGGTCTGGAGAGATTTTCTTCTTAGGAGAGATTGAGTAGGTTGAGCTTGTACTCATTGGAGCTTACAAGAAGGAGAGGAGACCTTACTGAAACACACAAGATTCTTGGGGGAGGTGGTGTTGGGGGGAGGGTTGGTGGGCTTGACAGGATAGATATGTAGATGTTGTTTTCACTGGTGGGAGATTCTAGGATCAGAGGGCATAATCTCAGAGTAACAGGTCACGCATTTAAGACAGAGATGAGGAGGAATTTCTTCTCTCAAAGGGTTGTGAATCTGTGAAATTCTAATCGCAGAAGACTGTCAAGGTTATCAAGTATATTCAAGACTGAGATAGATTTTTAATCAGTAAGGGGAATCAAGGGTCATGGGGAAAAGGTAGGAGAATGGTGGTGAGGGTTATCAAATCAGCCATGACCCATTTGAATGGCAGAACAGATGCAATGGGCTGAACAGCCTATTTCTCCTGCATCTTGTGATCTTAAATGCCCTCTGAAGTGATCTGTGCAAGAAATGCTGGATTTGCCAGTACTATCTGCAGACTAAGAGCTAATTATTTTTAAAAATTTAATTTTAAATATTCCCAAGAAAATATCCATTTTCTTTTGGCTAGTTGCAATCCTGTAAGTGATCATGTAACTTATTTTTGTCTTCTTTTTCTCCGCAGCTCTGGATCTTCTTCCTGACAGAGTTCCGCGAACATCAACCTGACAGCAGCATATCCGAGGGATCATCAGTTGTGACCTAACTATGGCACAATTCTTAAGTGAGGACTGGTGATTAGCGAATGTTACGAAACCAGAGTTAATATCTAGCTCAATACATGGAATATTTGCCTCAATATCTGAAGCCTGCAATCTTGAGTCGTAAATCCCATAAATAACTGTGTAAATGTTTTGATGCATCGCAGAGTTCTTGCACTTCTTCACATTTGTGAGAAAAAGGGACAGTCATCTGTTTCTTGCCAGTTTCTTCTGAGCTGAAATTGAACTCAGGATCTGCCGAAGGACGAGTAATTATCCTCAGAAAGAACTTGAGTTAAATTGCAAAAACTTGTGGGTGGCACGGTGGCACAGTGGCACAGTGGTTAGCACTGCTGCCTCACAGCACCAGGGACCCGGGTTCAATTCCCGCCTCAGGCGACTGACAGTGTGGAGTTTGCACGTTCTCCCCGTGTCTGCGTGGGTTTCCCCCGGGTGCTCCGGTTTCCTCCCACAGTCCAAAGATGTGCAGGGTCAGGTGAATTGGCCATGCTAAATTGCCCGTAGTGTGAAGGGATAAATGTAGCGAAATGGGTCTGGGTGGGTTGCGCTTTGGCGGGTCGGTGTGGACTTGTTGGGCCGAAGGGCCTGTTTCCACACTGTAAGTAATCTAATCTAATTAAGGGGACCTAACAATGTTGTCTTAGCGGCAAAATAATACAAGTTACATTGAATAGAGCAGCCTAACCACTAGCTTACCTTGAGAACCATCATCAGAGATTAATTAGTTCCATAGCTATATAAATCTAGCATTTCCCATTTCAATGCTTACAGCAAAGTCAAAGGGTGTTCTATTTTATAAAGACAAGTGCAATACTTTCACTTTTTACTCCTACTACCATCCAACGAATATTTATTTTAACCTGCTGCAGTGCCACCCTACCTCTGTGACCCGCTTGATCCTGAACTAGGTTTGGAGTCATCCCTGAAGCCTATCATTGGGGCTGCATATTTCCATTTCTGAAATCTCACACCTCTATCTGATGTTGGTTGTCATTGAGGCCCTTAGTTCTGCTTTTGCCGAGGCAGGACTCAAAGCTTTTCAATAACTGACCTCAGAAACTCCACTCTTTTTTAACTCCAATTCATCCAGAGTCATATTGCCTGCAAATCATCAACTCAGAATCCAACTCGCCTGCCATCCCTCTCTCACTGACCTCTCGTTACTCTCTATATGTCATTATGGCTTTCTCAACATCAACACATCTGTTCAAGGTGTATGTCAGCCCACCCACCCATCAGCCAATTGAAACATGCCAAAAACTAACTACCAGCAGATCAGTTATTTTCAACCAGTGACTTTTCCAAGTTAACAACTGTGCAAGCATTGAGATTCCCTGCTTTCTACAGAAGTGTTTCAAATTAGCACTCCGACTGTGTATAAACATATATAACATTCTGACAGGACTAGTCAGGGTGAATGCAGGAAGGATGTTCCCAACGAGCAGAGAGTCCAGAACCAGGCGTGACAGTCTAGGGATATGGGATAAGCCATTTAGGACTGAGATGAGGAGAGATTTCTTCACAGTTGAGTCTGTGGAATTCTCTATCACAGAAAGCAGTTGAGGCCAAAACATTGAATATTTTCAAGAAGGAATTAGATCTTATTCTTAGGGCTGAAGGAATCAAAGGATGCAAGGATGAAGTGGGAACAGGGAATGAGTTAGATGATCAGCCATGATCATATTGAATGGTGGAACAGGCTTGGAGGGCCAAATGGCCTACTCCTGCTCCATATTTTCTATGTTTCTATTCAAAATGAAATACCAGAGGATACCAGTCACATCACCAGTTGACATTTGACTTAAATTGATGAGAGTTAATATTGGGATCTATTAACAACAGTTGAGGCTTGGATTCCATTGGGCAATTAAAGTTTGTGTTAACTATAGAAAATCCAGTGGAATTTGACAATTTCAACATTAGTGCATTTGGCTTAATTACATAATCAACAAAAAAGGATCAGGACCTCTAACTTACAAGGGAGGGATTAAAAGTTTAGACTTAAGTATTTACCTAGAGACTGGAACCAACAATGGACAATATCCATATTGTCAGATTCAGTGTGAAAATGGATATCTTGCAAGAGATATCAAACAGTCAGTTGCATTTTTACTCTCATCAAATAGCTGATGTCAGCCAGTCTTAACGAGTTGTGATTGTACATTTCATCCCCATCTTCATTCTGCATGAAGGATATAGGGTGGCACAAAGAGTGAAAAAGTAATCCTTTCTCCTCAAAGGTCTAGATTCAAAATCAGATCACATTTATCAGACAAGGGTCTCTCGAATGTCTGCTGGCTGTAGAAATCTGGCTGAAGTGAGGCATTTGGGTTTGAGCTTTACCTGGAAGTAAAATGCTCCCCAGTTGAAATCCTCATTCTCAATGACTAATGGTGCATTGAATGTCAACAGCGTTTTCCAATTTGGCACAGGTCCTGTTTATTGGGACTGATTGGAGAGAAGTTTACTTTGCATCTAGCTGTGCTGTTCCATTCCTAAGGAATGAAAATCCAGTAGTGGCTTGTAAAGTTTTTCTACCGCCTAAACAGGCAGATGAGACTTTCAGTTTAACATTGTATTGTTAATCATTCACAGGATGTGGTAAGTCGCTGACTGTCCAGTATTTTTATTGACCATCCCAAGTTGCCATTGAGAAGGTGATGGTGAGCAGCCTTTTTGAACCATTGCTTAGGTAAACCCACAACCCTGTTCAGGAGGGAGTTCCAGGATTTCCACCCACTGAAGGAAAGGTGATTTTTTTTACCAAGTCAGGATGGTGAGTGGCTTGGAGGGGAACTTGCATATTAACCAAAGAACACTGTTGACATCGCAGTACCCCTCAGTGCTCAGCTGGGGAGCCAGCCTTGATTACTGATCAAGATTCCAGCAAGGGACTTTAAATTCAATGTGGTTGGGAGAATCCAAAGCTCGAAGTCAAAGTATACGATAGTTGCTGGTAAATTTGAAACGAACACAGGAGAAATGTCTTTACCCAAGTGGAGTTCTCGATCAGATGAAAGTGGTTGAAGTAAATGTTACGGCTGACCTGAAAAAAATCAACGTGAACACACTGTAGAAGTTTACATTGATTGGGGGGGGGGGGGGGGGGGGGGGGGGAGTTTGTTGTGGAGCATAGGACAAACTTTTGACTCAGTTGGGCCAAATGGCCTGTGCTGCTAACCCTCCATGACTCTGACTGTGAAACAAGAAAGCTACCAATTGAAATGAACTGACACTTTTTTGATGATCCCCCAAAATCACAGCAGGAATTTAAGTGTTACAGATGTTACAAGATGTATAGGAAACAAATCAAGGACAGGATTGAGCTCTCTATGTAGAAACTCAATCAGAGAAAAAATAACTAGTAAATAGCAGCTGCCAATTTATTACTTGTATGCCTTGAACTTCATTTTTTTAATAAACTACGTGAAAACGACAGCATTTGTCAGTGTGCTTCTTATTGGCTGGACATTTTATTTGAGCAACTGCCCAACTAGGATCAATTCATAATACATTCAGTTGTAAAAGCTCATCATAGAGTCATAGAGATGTACAGACCCTTCAGTCCAACCTGTCCACATCGACCAGATATGCAAACCCTATCTAATCCCACCTGTCAGCACCCGGCCCATATCCCTCCAAACCCTTCCTATTCATATACCCATCCAAATGCTTCTTAAATGTTGCAATTGACCAGCCTCCACCACTTCCTCTTGCAGCTCATTCCATACAGATACCACCCTCTGCGTGAAAAAGTTGCTCCCGAGGTCTCTTTTATATCTTTCCCCTCTCACCCTAAACCAATGCCCTCTAGTTCTGGACTCCCCGATCCCAGGGAAAAGACTTTGTCTATTTATCCTATCCATGCCCCTCATAATTTTGTAAACCTCTATAAGGTCACCCCTCAGCCTCCGACGCTACAGGGAAAACAGCCCCAAACCTGTTCAGCCTCTCCCTAAAGCTCAAATCCTCCAACTCTGGCAACATCCTTGTAAATCTTTTCTGAACCCTTTCAAGTTTCACAACATCTTTCCGATAGGAAGGAGACCAGAATTGCATGCAATATTCCAACAGTGGCCTAACCAATGTCTTGTACAGCCGCAACATGACCTCCCAACTCCTGTACTCAATACTCTGACCAATAAAGGAAAGCATATCAAACGCCTTCTTCACTATCCTATCTACCTGTGACTCCACTTTCAAGGAGCTATGAACCTGCACTCCAAGGTCTCTTTGTTCAGCAACTCTCCCTAGGACTTTACCATTAAGTGTATAAGTCCTGCTAAGATTTGTTTTCCCAAAGTGCAGCACCTGGCATTTATCTGAATTAAACTCCATCTGCCACTTCTCAGCCCATTGGCCCATCTGGTCCAGATCCTGTTGTAATCTGAGATAACCCTCTTCGCTGTCCAATACACCTCCAATTTTGGTGTCATCTGCAAACTTACTAACTGTACCTCTTATGCTCGCATCCAAATCATTTATGTAATCATATGGAGGTAAACTCTATAAACAATCTGTGAATTAGCAAAACGTGTTCACACTTGCTCAGACATTTCTCAACAGTTTTGGGTGAGGATTACATTGAATACTAATCCATAATGGAGATTTGAGCTGTTATTTTGAGAAGAACAGTATAGACGGAGCTTTATTCTGTATCCAGTTCCCCTGCTATACCTGTCCAGGGACTGTTTGATGGGACAGTGTAGAGGGCACTTTACTCTGTATCTAATCCGTGCTATACCAGTAATGGAACTGTTTGATAGGACAGTGTAGAGAGAGCTTTATGCTCTATCAAACCCCAAACAGTCCCTGTCCTGGGAGTATTCAATGGGGACAATGTAGAGGAAGCTTTACTCTGTATCTAACTGCATGTTGTCCCTGTCCTGGGAGTGTTCGATGGGGACAGTGTAGAGGGAGCTTTACTCTGTGTCTAACCCCGTGCTGCCCCTGTCCTGGGAGTGTTCAATGGGGACAGTGTGGAGGGACCTTTATTTTGTATCTAACCCCGTGCTGTCCCTGTCCTGGGAGTGTTTGATAGGGATATTATAGAGGCAGCATTACTCTGTATCTAAACTCCATGCTGTACCTAATGCAGATGCCAATTGGAAAGGTTCTATCTTTGTTCACCTTGACATATGCAAATAATAATCAAAACACAAATTTGTGTTTTAAGGAACTTACTGTAGCTTTGTGAATTCCTAAAGGGCAAATAAACAGTGAGAGAGAATGGAAAAGAACGTCTGAAATCAACAGTTAGAATCTGTCACTTATTCCCAACCCATTTTGTTTAGTCAATTCATTGCTCAAAAATAGCAGATGCTCCTACTTAGAATAAGAGAATACAGCGGGTTGCATGCTCTCCTCTGATACCAGCTTTAAAGATATACATTGCTATTACAGTTGCAGCATCTATTCACAGTATGTGGAATGGCAAGATGTTGGATGATTGACTCAGTTCCCAGTTAATCCTCAGTTTTAAACCTGGAGGCCTTCGGGTCAGTGATTGAGGCAAGTGCAGGTATCTTTGTCAATTCTCTGTTGGGGATTTTCAATGAGCTGCTCCCTCTGTAATGCCCTCCCCAGCTTCCCCTAAATAAACCTGACACCTGGATTTCAATGCGCTCCTTGCCTGCCTGTGGCTTTCACTGTCCATGGATGTGTGCTTCTGCCCATGACCTAACCCATGCCAAATATTCACTAACCTACATTTTCCCTCATTCATCTCAACTTTAACATTATCATCCTTGATTTCAAATCCTTCCACACACTTGGTCCTTACTATCTCTGTAACCTCCTCCAATCTGAAATTGCTTTGAGCTCTCCATGTTCCTCCAACTCGAGCCTCTTGTTCATCACTGACTAACATTGGCCATTGGGTCACTTAGCCCAGTTAGATGGATCATTTGTTTGTAATGTAGGCTGATGCTGATGGTGTGGGTTCAGTTCCTGCATCACCTGTTGTTACCATAGCTCTCCTCCATTTTATTTCCCCTTACCGGAGGTGTGGTGTTCCTCTAGTTGTCTCTTTAAATGGGAGAGTAGGATTATAGTGACTTTTAACCACTGTTGGCCATGTTTTTCTTGCTAAGCCTCTAAGCTCTAGAATTCTGTCCCTAAATCTCTCTCAAACTCTCTCTTCTCTTCAGACACTTATTAAAGTCTACGTATCTACTTGAATATATACTTTTGTAGTCCAGCATTACTTTTGATTTCTATCATGCTTCTGTGAAGCATCTCAGGATGTGTTATTATATTAAATGCTTTATATAAATGTGAGTTGACCATCAGAACTAATCTTGCAGGTTTGCACCTTTCTGTCCTCTGAGGATTTGCACAATGTGCAATAGTTAATGCTGACTCCTTTTTTATGTATTGTAAACACAGCATCACATGAGAACATCCCAAAATACAACATACTTTAACAAAATACAGTACTTGAAGTGTGGTCATTGATTAAAATATTTAAAAAGGGATTGCAGTACAGCAAGAATTAAGAAATCTTGTTACATATTGATGTGATGAGACAACATCTGTATGAAAGGTGTTCAGCTTTCATAAAACTAGCTTTCCCCACAGTAACATTCTAAAAAACACAGTAAAGTAATAATGACTGGTGAAATAACTCCATGGAGGCTGGTAGTCCATCACCAAGTCCCCTTTTATTTCCACATGGAGAGTCCTTGATATTAATCCAGCTCCCTCAGAATCAGCTCTCAGAGTGAACAGAACCTCTGACACTCCTGTTTATATCTGTCAGCCAAGGGTCCCTGATTGGACCACATTAACAGCCCCACTCAGGGAACGCATGGTCATTGGATAGGCATATGGACGAGAATGGAATTGTGTAGGTTAGATGGACTTCAGATTGGTTTCACAGGTCGCCGCAACATTGAGGGTCACCTGACCTGCACATCTTTGGATTGTGGGAGGAAACCTGAGCACCTGGAGGAAACCCACGCAGACACGGGGAGAATGTGCAAACTCCACACAAACAGTTGCCCGAGGCTGGAATCAAACCCGCGTCCCTGGCGCTGTGAGGCAGCAGTGCTAACCGCTGAGCCACTGTGTTCCCCATTGCCGTTCCATATTGCCCATAATGTTCAGGAATGTGTAGGTTAGGTGCATTAGTCAGGGGAAATGTAGAGTAATAGGGTAGGGGAATGGATCTGGGTGGGATATTCTTCAGAGGGTCAGTGTGGACTTTTTGGGCTGAAGGGCCTGTTTCCACTCTGTAGGGATTCTATGATCCATATTCTATGAGGTCCATCTGACTGACTTTGTTACAATCACTACAGCTGGATCATTAGAATTTTTAAAAAATCATTTACAGAAGATGGGCATCACTAGCTATGCCAGCACTTACCCACCTGTAGAACATAGAACATTACAGTGCAGTACAGGCCCTTTGGCTCTCAATGTTGCACTGACCTGTGGAACCATTCTGAAGCCCATCTAACCTACACTATTCCATTCTCAACCATATGCCTATCTAATGACCTTTTAAATGCCCTTAAAATTGGCGAGTCTACTACTGTTCCAGGCAGAGTGTTCCACATCCAAACTACACTCTGAGTAAAGAAACTACCTCTGACATCAGTCCTATATCTACCACTCCTCAATTTAAAGCTACATCCCCTCATGCTAGTCATCGCCATCCGAAGAAAAACGCTCTCACTGTCCAATCTATCCAACCCTCTGATTATCTTATATGTCTCAATTAAGTCACCTCTCAACCTTCTTCTCTCTAATGAAAACAATCTCAAGTTCCCCAGCCTTTCCTCATAAGACTTTCACCCATTACCAGGCAACATCCTAGTAAATCTCCTCTCAACCCTTTCCAAAGCTTCCGCATCCTTCCTATAATATGGTGACCAGAATTGTACGCAATACTTCAAGTGCGGCTGCACCAGAGTTTTGTACAGCTGCAGCATGACCTCATGGTTCTGAAACTCAATCCTTCTACAATAAACGCTAACACACTGTATGCCTTCTTAACAACCCTATCAATCTGGGTAGCAACATTCAA
Organism: Chiloscyllium plagiosum; assembly: GCF_004010195.1. Lineage (NCBI taxonomy): Eukaryota > Metazoa > Chordata > Chondrichthyes > Orectolobiformes > Hemiscylliidae > Chiloscyllium > Chiloscyllium plagiosum. Next base: position 39,975,319 of record NC_057740.1, read on the forward strand.
GGATCGATGTACCTGGACACCGGGATCTCTCTGCTCATCTACACTACCAAGAATCTTACCATTAGTCCAATAATCTGTATTCCTAATACTCCTTCCAAAGTGAATCACCTCACACTTTTCTGCATTAAACTCCATTTGCTACCTCTCAGCCCAGCTTTGCAACTTATCTATGTCCTTCTGTAACCTGCAACATCCTTCGTCACCATCTACAACTTCACTGACCTTAGTGTCATCTGCAAATTTAGTAACCCATCCTTCTATGCCTTCATCCAGGTCATTTATGAAAATGACAAACAGTGGACCCAAAACAGATCCTTGTGGCACACCACTAGTAACTGAACTCCAGGCTGAATATTTCCCATCAAACACCACCTACTGTCTTCTTTCAGCTCGCCAATTTCTGATCCAACCCACTAAATCACCCTCAATGCCAGGCCTCTGTATTTTGTGCAATAGCCTACCGCGGGGAACCTTATCAAATGTCTTACTGAAATCCATATACACCACATCAACCACTTTATCTTCATCCGCCTGTTTGGTCACATGCTCAAAGAATGCAGTAAGGTTTGTGAGGCATGACCTACCCTTCTCAAAACCATGTTTACTATGCCTAATGAACTTATTCCTTTCTAGATGATTATAAATCCTATCTCTCATAACCATTTCCAACACTTTACCACAACAGAAGTAAAGGCTCACTGGTCTATAATTTCCGGGGTTGTCTCTACTCCCCTTCTTAAACAAGGGAACAACATTTGCTATTGTCCAGTCTTCTGGCAATACCCCTGTTGACAATGATGACATAAAGATCAAAGCCAAAGGCTTGGCAATCTCCTCCCTGGCTTCCCGGAGAATCCTAGGATAAATCCCATCCGGCCTGGGAATTTACCTATTTTCACACTGAGCGCGTTAAGAATAAACCACACTTCCAAGGATCTGAAGTCATCAGCAGGGCAGAACCAAATGAGGATGGCAGGTTTCCTTCTCTAAAGGACATTAGTAGACCAGTCTTTTTAATAACAATTGAAAGCACTTACACGCATTTAGGCTAATGTTTAAAGTCCAGGAGATCTATTAAATTCAAACTTCACTATCTGCCACAGCAGATCATGAACACAGAGTCCTAGTCTAATGGCATTACCTCTAAGCCACAGCACCACTCCCCCCCAACAATTAAATCAAAGTTGATTAAGGGATAAATATTGACCAGGACACTAGGGAGACCACCTCCATGCTTCTTTGAGTAGTTCCATCCATTCATTTTACTTTCATGCCAACATAGTCAGCGGTGTAATGCTCCCTCAGTACTGGAAGTCTCCAAACTGGATTTAAGTGTTCAACTCTGAGAACCCACAACTTTCTTACTTAGAAGCAACAAACTTGGCTTTACCTGACAATAAGTAACTGAACAGAGTTATAAGATTAAACAAAGTAGAAAATCTCTGAAGCTGTCTGTCCAAAGTGGCAGCGTGGAATGATAAGGATGACGGAAGAAGTTGGTGTCTCCAAGAAGTGGTGTCCTTTCTGCTTGAAGACCAGAGCAAAAAATGAAGCTGTCATCTTCAGCAGGCAGTAAACCATCCATTGTGAAAAGTGTACCTTACTGATATAAGGACAACAGGTACGGCAAATGATAAGGAAGGCAAGTAGCATGTTGGCCTTTATGGTAAGGGAATTGCAGTCCAACAAGAATAAAGAACTCTTGCTACAATTGTATGATGAGAGGTGGTCTTTGTGTGGGACTACAGGACATGGGAGAGATACTAAATGAATATTTGCTTCATATTTTTATTGTGGAGAAAGACATGGAAGCTCAGGGAGACAGGGAAATAAATATTTATGTCTTGAACACAGTCCACGTTACAGAAGAGGAGATTCTGGAGATCTTTAAAAAAGCATAAAGGTAGATAAATCTCCAGGACCTGATCAAGTTTATCCGAGGACATTGTGGGATGCTAGGGAATTTATTTAAAAGGGATCCGAGGAGTAACGTTTTCACATAGAGGGCGGTTCATATGTGGAATGAACTGCCAGAGGAAGTGGTCGATGCAGGTACAGTTGTAACATTTAAAAGACATTTGGACAGGTACATGAATAGGAAAGATTTAGAGGGAAATGGGTGAAACACAGGCGAAATGGATTTGTTTAGTTTGGGAAACTTGGTCAGCATGGATGAGTTGGACTGAAGGGTCTGTTTCCATGCTGTATGACTCTATGACCCTGTAACAACGTGTTCATTTATGAGGAAGATTATAGTTGCCCCAGAGATTCACTTGATGAGACGGTTGTCCCACAGTGAGAGAATGGATACATCAGGCTTTCACTCATCATTGAAATATACAAACGTCTTGTTTGTTGGGGTTTGACAGGATGGACACTGAGAGGCTGTTACCCCCATTAGGGAATCTACAACAGGAGAATTTGATTATTTTGAACTATGATAAAAAGATGTTTCTTCATTGAAAGTATTTCTGAGTCTATGAAATTCTTTACTCCACTCAGTTATGGATACTCCATTGTTGAGTATGTGCAATACTGAAATTTATAGATTATTGATCTCTCAGAGAATCAATCCAATCGACTGGTCAAAAACAACCATCTCACTCTTCTAATTCCATTTCCCAGCATTTGGCCCACGATTTGTGTGCCTTGGTATTGCAAGTGCACATCTCAATACTTCTCCCACCCTTGCAGGCAGTGAATTCCAGATTCCTACCACCCTCTGGGTAATAACATATTTCCTCACATCTTCTCTAAACCTCTGCCCTTTACCTTAAATCTATGTCCCCTTGTCATTGACTCCTTTCTAAGGAGAAAAGGTTCTTCCTGTCTATGCCTCTCATGGCATTGTACGTCTTATACAAATCCCCTAATAATCTCGTCTATTCCAAGGAAAACAACTCCAGTCTGTCCAAAGATTCTTCTTAAGAGATCTTCCAGCCCAGGCAACATCCTGGTAAATCTCCTCTGCATCCTCTTCTGTTGAGATAGAAGATTGGCCATGATCATATCGAAGGAGCCAATTCATCGACACCTGCTCCATTTTTGTATTTGGAACAAATGAAAAAAAATTTCTGGAACCCAGAAGATGGTTTTAAATACAGTATTTATTTGTGTGAAATTGGGTTTTGGTGGGACTAGGTAGAATTGACTTGACTCATTCTACTCTTTGTCCAATTTTCTTTTCGATTGACTTCAGTATTGTTGACATTTTGTTGAGGCCTTTCATCTTGTACTCATCAGGACATTTTGGAAGAATACAAATTCAAGGGAAAAACCAACCAATCAGAGTTAATGTAATAAAGATAAAACACTGCAGTTGCAGGAGATTTGAAATATAAACAGAAAGCGCTGGAGAAACTCAGCAGGTCTGGCAGTATCTGTGGAGAGAGAAACAGAGACAATATTTCAAGTCCAATCACTCTTCTTCAGAATCAGAGTCAAATTGCCTGTTCAAAATTTAAACAAAGCCAGACTGTTAACTGTCAATCAGCATTAATGAATGCATTCTCCATGACAACATCTCGACAAATCAGAATCTATTTGCCAAACACTTTCAGTTGCTTCATAAGGAAAGACTAGACAGGTTGGGACTGTATCCCCTATTGTGGGAGAATCTAGAACTAGGGGTCATAGTTTAAAACTAAGGGCTTTCCCATTTAAGTCAAAGATGAGGAAATGTTTTCTCTCCCAGACGGTTGTGAGTCTTTGGAATTCCCTTTATCAGAAGGCAGTGATCACAGTCTGTTTAAATATTTTTAATGCAGAAGCAGGTAGGTTCTTGATTACCAAGGAGATGCAAGATTGTTGGGGATATATGGAAATGTAGAGTTGAGGTTAAATCAGATCAGCCATGACCTTATTGAATGGGGGAGTAGACTCAAAGTGGCTTTCTCTTGTTCCTTTCCAATTAGCACATCAAATATAAATGTTGGCTTCTCCTTGCACTAATATTCTTGCAAGTTGTCTTGACGAGTAAAAGATGACAAAATGTGCCTTTTATCAGCAATGCTCAATTTCTGTGCTACCAAATGACAAGCTATTGATTTCATTGTTGTTCAGTTAAAAATCCTGGAATTCCCTCCTCAACAGGACTGTGTGAACTGCCTGGTGCGGATGCTTCCACTTGTTCCAAATGATGCTCAACTAACTTCTCAAGGAGAGCTCATCTGCAGACTGGGCTCAAATCCCATTTCTGTCACTTGAGCACTTAATGAAGGCTGAGCCTTCAGGGACAGTACTAAAGGAATGCAACATCGTTAGACATGTTGTCATTTGATTGAGGTGACAAACAGTTCCGTATTACAACTGTGACTGAACTTCAGATGTACATTAATTGGCAGTAATACCGTTCTGGGAGGTCCTGAGGTTGTGTGAGGTGCTATGTCAATGCAAGTCACTCTTGCTTTAAAACCCAACAGGTTCATAAAGTCCTTTAGGAAAGGAAACCTGGGCCCTGAGCTGGCCTGCTGTACATTTGACTCCAGACTCACATCATTGTAGTTGACTCAGAAGCACCTGGGAAGTGGCCTTAGTCAGGGTGAGTAGAGATGGACACTAAGTGTCAGCTTTCCCAGCAATGCACACTCACTGGAAATGAATAACCAACAGAAATTGTGTGTGGCGGGGAAGGACAAAGTGGGACTTTCTGCTGTGATGACTCTTAAGGTCCAATGGTATGTGATGACACTCATAGTCTGGGCTGATACAGGTGGTTCAGGAGATAGTGTGGGTCTTAACAGAGAGCTGAGGAGAGGATGAGGAAGAAAGATGTGATGGGGGAGTGATGTGTGTGCTGAAGGGTTGTAGGGAATGGTTGGGAAATGTTATTTCTCAGGAAATTGTACAGAAAAAGAAAATTCTGGTGATAACTGTTCTCAGGTTGCGCCCAACCTATAATACCAAGTGCTCATAAACATTCACAGATGGCACAGCTCAAAGTGTGTGTGTGTGTGTGTGTTTTCCAAACAGTATATGAGAAATATTGCGCTGGGATATTAAATTACTTCAATAAAGAGTTTAAACAAGACCGGACTAAGTTTCAGCTTGTTATGCTGACAGAGTGGGGAATGGGGAACTTGCTATTCAGGAGGTTGATGCAGGGGTCTAAAGGTGCATAGAGTTCACAGGGGCCTCTTCTTTGTCATGTTAATATTCCAGAATATAAAAAAAACACACAGACTTCATTCAATAGACCATGAAATACAAATGATTTCTTAGGGAATATCCATGAAAAAGTTAAAAATATGCAGCAAGAGGGAGCAGAGAAAAAGAAACTGAATTGAAAACAGGAACACTGGCTCAAGTTTTGCGTTGAGAAAAATAACTTAAACTTGATGAGGGAAAGAATATGCTTTCAGTGCTTTTGGCGAGGCAGTGTTGGAGGTGCATATTAAAGACATGCTGCACTGTGTATACAACTTACACAAAGGATGCTATTATAATCACTGGAACTAATGCTGGGCCTTGAGAATTTAAGGATCTCCAGACAGTATAGCATTTAATTTTGCACCAAGGACAAAGAGAAGATGGATGGACCATGGGCATGTGCAAACAAAGAGCCTCCAGAATCTATTTTACATCAAGTACAATTCATAAATTAGCATCCATGAGCTGCATGAATTAGATCTTCCACTACAGTCGCACCCCCTACTGAGTCAGTTTTGTTTCAGCTCCCAATTTTTCTTTTGAAGGGAAGGGTTTGTTGTGTTATGAAGTTCTGCTATGCACGATGTCTAACTTAATACCTAGTGTTAAACTCTAAAATATTTTAACAAAGAACTGTACCAGATGGTCATGGAATGCAGAAGACTATAAGTTTTGTCAATACAAAATAGTTTTGTACAAATCTGATAAAAAGGGAATAAGAACCTGAAGTTGGAAGCAGATATTTTGTTTTTTAAACTGTAAAATACAAGATATAAATAAATGTAAAAGGGAGAATTCCGTGTTACAGTTCAGTTAGCCTGCTTGATTGGCACCCTATCCACTATATTCAAGATCCACTCCCTCTAATACCAACACTCAGTAGCAGCGGTGTGTACTATCTACAAGATGTGGATGTGTTGGTGTTGGACAGGGATGGACAAAGTTAAAACTCACACAACACCAGGTTATAGTCCAGCAGGTTTATTTGGAAGTACTAGCTTTCAGAATGCTGCTCTGAAAGCTAGGACATACTTCCAAATAAACCTGTTGGACTATAACCTGGTGTTGTGTGATTTTTAACTCTATCTACAGCATGCACTACAGAAACTCACCACGCATCCTGTAGCAGCATCTTCTCAACCCATGACCACAATCGCATGGAAGGACAAGAGTTGCAGATGCATGGGAGATCTACCCCATTGCAAGATGCCCTCCAAGCCACAAATCATCCTGATTTGAGCTATATCATCATTTCTTTCACCATCACTGGGTCATAATCCTGGAACTTCCTTTACAATGTTGTTGATGTACCGACCACCAACCCCAAACACTGCAGCAGTTCAAGAGGCATATCACCACGACCTTCTCAAGGGCAATTAAGTCTGGGCAATAAATGCTGGCCTAGCCAGCAACACCCACATCTTATGAACAAATAAAGAAAATTATAATGTTTTTTCAAATTAATTCTTGAGATGTTAGTGCTGCTGACAAAGCCTTTAGATTAACATGTGGCCAGACTTGAATTTTGAGTGCAGACAGCTTGAATGATTGACAGAACATGTTGCAACTTTGAGGTAAAGTTTGCAAACCATCACAGATTCTTTTCCTTAGGTCATACCTGAATCTGCTGTAAACTCATTGATAGAGATTTGTTGCTATATTTAGATAATTGTGGTAAAAATCAAAAGAACTGTAGACGTTGTAAATCAGAAACAATAACAGAAATTGCTGGGAAAACTCAGCAGGCCCCAACTGAGAAAGTAATGGTGAACCATTTTGAATTGTTAACATTTTCATACAACTGAATGACTTGCTACTTCAGAGGACAGTTAAGAAAGAACCGCATTTCTGTGAGGGAGTTATATGTAGGCTAACCAGGTAAGGATTTCCTTTCTTAAAGGGCATTAGTAAACCAAGTAGGTATTTATAATATTGGTTACATGATCTCCATGAGACTAGTCTTTTTAAAAAGTCCAAATTCTATTGAATGCAAATTTCGCTGGACATGATGAGATATGGCCCAGACATCCCAGACATTCACCTCAAGTCTGGATTACCAGTTTGGGGCATTACAGCTACACTAGTGCCTTGCCAAGGGAGTGAACAGGAGTCCTCAATCTAGTTAGCCATGATGTTATCAAATGACAAAGCAGACTTAAGGGGCCAAATGGCCAACTTCAGTTTATAACTTTGTGTATACAAGGCCAAACCTAGTGAGGATGGCAGATTTCTTCCCCTAATGCACATTAGTGAACCACTTGGATATTTAAATATAACCCAACAGTTTTATGGTCAATTTAACCCAACAACTTTATGGACTGACTTGTTAGTAGTCGGGTACTTAATACTGAATTTGAATTTTCATGATGGGATTTGAGCTGATGTGCTCTGGTTTATCCAGTATATAACAGGCTACACCACCATACCCTAGTCAGCTAAAAGCTCCAGGATGTGTAGCAACAGGAGCCACTGATGGATGTGTGAGAGAACCATTCTGGAAACTGTAGCAAGCTCCCTCTAGTTGGCACTGTAATCTGCTTCTAAAAATAGGAAAGAGCTTTCAAACGCAGAAAGCAATGCAACGTTTCCAAGGTTTCAAAGTAGGCCTTAGGCTTTTAACTCCCACCAAACCCCAAGAGTTGAACATTCATGTTGGAGGATCTCTTCTAGAAATCCTGTAATCCTTGAAAAAATGCGACGAAAAACCCTCTGTTGAGAATTGCCTGTTACCCTCCAGCCGCTGTGCTATCTCTTTAATTGCAAAATATGTGTGTCTTTTCTAAAGTCAAATCAATATTGCTGTGGTCACCACTCCTTTCTTGTTCCTTTACACCCTGCCAATCCTTCTGACTCAAGATACTGACTTGAAAGTCAGTATTACACTACTTCCTAGCCTAACTCATGCTTTCTTGAGGTCTGTTAAAAAGAATACTTTGGCTCCCTCAGTCTTCCAGAAAATAGGAAGACGAAAATTTCCAGACAAAAATAAAAGACTGAAATTCATTTATTTTGCCTTCTCCCACTTTTGTAGGAACACAACACTACAATTGTCTAAGGAAGGGTCACTCGACATGAAACGTTAACTCTGATTTCTCTCCATACATGTTGCCAGACCTGCTGAGTTTTCCCAGCAATTTCTGTTATTGTTTCTGATTTACAACGTCTACAGTTCTTTTGGTTCTTACCACAATTATCTAAATATAGCAACAAATCTCTATCAATGAGTTTACAGCAGATTCAGGTATGACCTAAGGAAAAGGATCTGTGATGGTTTATAAACTTTACCTTGAAGTTGCAACATGTTCTGTCAATCATTCAAGCTGTCTGCACTCAAAATTCAAGTCTGGCCATATGTTAATTTAAAACATTGAATTCAACATTGTAAAAAGGAAGCAATGGGCTGAGGCCTTTCATCCAAACTAGCACTCAAGAAGGAGACACCATGTTAAATATTACCTAATCTAGCATTCAGTAATGTTATTACACAGCTCTGGAATGGTTGGAACTTGAATCCAGGCCTCCTAACCCAGTGGTAGGGACACTACCATACTGATAGGTATTTATCAATCTGAGACCAATCTGGAAATTAAAAACCCGTGTCAGTAAAATGTGGACATGATTCTTATGAAAAGCCCAGGTGACTCATTCAGAAAGGTGATGGTGATGTCATTAAATTGACGGTCTGAGAGGTCCATAGGGGCTATCTGGAATAGACAGTTGTTCTAGTAGTGACCACAAAACATTTGCACTGAAAACCCACCTGATTCACTAATGTCCTTAAGGGAAGGAATCTGCTGTCCTCACCTGGTCTGGCCCACAGCAATATGGTTGACTTGTAACTTCCATCTGGGCAATTAAAGATGGACAATAAATGCTGACCTAACCAGTGACACCCACAACCTGCAAAATAAGTTTTAAAAACTAATATTTCTAAGGAGAGTAAATCTTCTGTCCTTGCCCTGCCTGGGCCTCCATGTGACTTCAGTCCCACACTTACTTAAATGCCCTCTGATGTGGCTAAATAAGCCTCTCAGTCAGGGAAAGCCAGTATGGCCAATAAATGCCAGCCTTGTTCTCACCTCAGGCATGAACTCTTTTGTACGAAAAGACAGAGATGAAGACGGAGGACATCTGGTAGAAAGAAAATACAGAAGGCACTCGGATGAAAGACATTGAGGAGAGAGTATGAAAGAAATGTTGGGGTGTAGGGGGAGAGATGGAGAGGAGTCGAGCAAACTAGACTTTGAGGGAGAGGAAAGAGAGGATGTAACAGAGAGGGAGTGAGGTACAGAGAGATGTTAAAAGAGACAGAGAAGAGAAAGGAAGGGGCCTGTCAAATATTATTTCATTTACTGGATGTTCAGTCACCTACAGTGTTCTGGAAACATCTAAGAGACAGCCCAGGGATTTGATACTCCTTTGCATAGGCAGAAAGAGAGAGAGAGAGAGAGAGCATGAATGTGTTTGAAGAAGGAAGCAATTACAGATAGGCTTCCCAGTGGCGAGGGCACTGATTCCTTTTCATGTTGACGGGATGCAAGGACTACATTCTAATACTTTCCTATAGGGCTGTACCTGTCACTAAAATTTCAGATGAACTGTGCTTTCTCCCCACTTGTGTTTGTGTGCGCACATTTTTGTTTTTTCTCTGTAAATGGCCTAAAACATCTGAGGAATGGGCTGAATGAAACTAATCTACATACATTTGTACAAAACTGCAGGATCAGGCAAAAATCCTGATGAGATCTTGCTTCACAGCCCTTTCTGTTGAAAGTGTCATATTATATTATGAGGAACTCTGCTGCTTTTGTGTTTTTACCCACCTTTGTTTTATTCATCTGGGTTTCTTCAAATATAATTTTCAGCTTTCATTCTCTCTTCATCACCGTATTTGTTTTCAAATCCCTTCATGACCTTAGCCCTACCTCTCTATAACCTCCTCCATCTCCTTAACCCTCCATTTTTTGTAACTTCCTCCAGCCCCACAACCCTCCCTGTCAATTCCTCCAGACTCACAAGCCTGCATTCCTCAAGTCTGATTTTATACATTTTCCAATATTAGTTGATCCACTATTGGCTTTATCTGCTTAGGCTGTTAGCTCTTGAGCTTCCTCCCTAAATCTCTCCACGTCTGTTTCCTCCTTTAAGATGCTCCTTATAATCCATCTCCTATGTCCTAATATATCTTTATATAGTTTGTTTTCAGGATTCATATCCAGGTCCCCAGAACGTTATCTGGGTCTCTGGTTTTAACAGGAGAAAGTGAGTAGTACAGATGCTGGAGATCAAAGTCAAACAGTGTGGTGCTGGAAAAGCACAGCAGGTCTGGCAGCATCCAAAAGCAGGAGAGTCAAAGTTTCGGGCATAAGCCCTTCATCAGGAATGTCCTTTAGGGAGTGCAGCGGAGATTCCTCAGGATGTTGCATGGAATGGAGCATTTCACCCCCACACATTCCTGATGAAGGGCTATGGCCGAAACATCGACTCTCCTGCACCTTGGATGCTGCCTGACCTACTGTGCTTTTCCAGTGCCACACTTTTTGACTCTCTGGATTAACAGTCCAGCGATAATACCACTAGGCCATCGAACCCCCACATGGCTTTGAATGTTATGTCACATTCAAGTACTTTTTAAAGTTTGTGAGGTTTCCTGCCTCGACTACTTTCCCAGGCAGTGCATTCCAGATTCCCACCACCTTCTGGTTGAAAACACTTTTCCTCAAATCCCCTCTAAACCTCCTGCCTTGTAATTTAAAATTATGTTTCATTGTTATTGATACGTCAACTAAGAGGAGTAGCTGCTTTCTAACCACCTGTCCACACTTCTCATAACCTTATACATGTCTATCGTGTCCCCTCTCAGCTTTCTAAGAAACAATTTAAGCTTATCCAGTCTCCCTTCATCGTTGAAATGCTCCATTCCATGCAACATCCCGATGAATCTCCTCTGCACCCCCTGCATGGCAATTACATCTTTCCTATAGTGCGGTGACCAGACCTGCACACAGTACTCTGGTCGTGGCCTAACCCAAAGTTTTGTACCGTTCCAACATAACTTCCATGCTCCTATAATCTATGCCACAATTGATAAAGGCAAGTTCCCTGCGTGCCTTCTTAACCACCTCACTAACCTGTCCTGCCACCTTCAGAGATTTTGTGAACAAGCTCCCCAAGATTCCTCTATTCCCCTGAGCTTCCTTGTGTTCTGCCATTCATTGAGTACTCCCTTGTCTTGTTACTTCTTTCAAAGTGCATCACCTCATATCTTTCAAGACTAAGTTCCATTTGCCCATCTGACAGATCCATCCACATCTTTCTGCACAACCTGAAATCAATATATCACCCGTGAGATTCAGCATCGTATTGACCATTGGTTTAATCTTTTTCTCAAGAGAATCTTGCAATGGGAAAATTTCAGTGAGGTCAGATAAAGGCACAATCCAAATTGAACTAGAAGAATGGTTGCAGTGGAGTAAATGCTGTTGTTGATAAACTACATTACTTCTACTGTTTCTCAAAAGCAATAATCGTGAGAATTTTGTATAGCATCCCTAATGCAATCTTACATAGGGACAAAAAACTAGCAGAAGATCATAAAGAATAGTTGAGTGGCCAAAATGTTTACAAACGAATTTCTTTCGATTAGATTTAAGATGAAGTGCATTTCATATTTCCACAAGTTTTAATGTAAACACTGATTTTTTTAAAAAATAGCTATTTATAAATGGCACCATCCCCTTAAATTTTAGCCAAAAATAAATCAGGCAGTGCGACTTTAAATGCTCCTCAAAGCTTTCCTTTTATGGAAATTTCAAAGATACTATACTAAACAGTTGCAGTTATTATGGCAATGCTGTTCCGTGCAAATTAATTGTATTGTGCAACATTGAGAATACGTTTGTCAAAAGTTCGCAAAGGTTTTATTTAATTTTCATCCAAATCTTAATAAACTGGCTGGAGTTTGAAGCAAGGGTGTACAGCTGTAGTGTTAGTGCAAGGGAGTCTGGATGTTGTAGTTCTCTATGTGACGCCTCACGCAGAGAGTCACGGGATGGATCACGTGAAGAACTACAATTCCCAGAATCCACGCGGCACGCGTCCGCGCATCTCAAGCGCTCTTGATAGCGTCGCGCGCCCAGCCACATGCCGATTGGTCAATACGTTAAATCCCACCTTCTCCATGAGTCTCGGTTGGTCTATCTGCCCCGATAACAGCCAATCAAACAGACGAACATTTTTACAGGTCAGAGTCACGTCAATCACTCTGAGTCCACCGTGCGATTGGTCATTCGATCTGTCAATCATTGCTCAAGCTAGGTTGAGTTTAAAAGCGAGCGATGGCGTTAAGGCGGCTGAGAGGAGAAGGATGAATTCAGTTTTGAAGTGTGATTGAGTTGGCAGAGAGATGGTAAGGAGGGAGTTCTTGTGGCACGCAGTGCTGCTTTCACCCTTGCCACCTTCAGCACTGTATAACAGTGGCATGCTTCAATTATCGTTGCTGCAACTAAAAATAGTGTTTGGTTGGGGGAAGGGGAGGTGTTCTGACCCTGTTCACCCCCCACCCCCACCCCGACCCCCCACTGTGGGGTAACGGCAAATCTGTGACTTAGGCCTCTATCTAGACCTGGGAGCATCGCACAAGTTCTTATTGCAAGCTTCCAGTGTTCATTTGCAGCAATACTCTTAAAGAGGGTTTTGGGTGGTGGGGGTGTTCACCATTGACAGGTCACAACGTGCCACAATGTCTCTGGTTTGTCATCATTGTAACAGTTTCCACCATTCCATGCGGTTGAGTATTGATAGGCTATTAGACCATGGGGGGGCAGTCCACATTCTTGCATTGCCCAGTGTCCATAACCTTCCATCCAGGTGGTCATCACCTCCTAGCTCTTAAGTTACCAAATGGAAATGATGCATGTCTTGATATGACATATTTGCATTTATATAGTACCTTTCAGAAGGGCTGTTGTGGGTAGTGCCCCTACCTCTGAGCCTAGTTTCGAGTCCCACCAGCTCCTGAGGTGTGTAATACTACCTCTGAACAGGTTGGTTAGGAAAGTTATCCAACATTTTTCAGGATGTCCCAAAAAGTATTAAAACCAGTATTTTGAAATGTAGTCATTGTTGTAAAGGAAATCTATCACGACAGTTAATTGATGCACACCACTCATGAACAGGAGCAGCCTGTGTGCAAATGCAGAAAAACCTGGATGATAAGTGGCAAGTAATATTCACACCATACAAGTGCCAGGCAATGACAATCTAAAACAAGAGAATCTTATCAACCATCCCTTGACATTCAATAGTATTACCACTGCTGAATCCTCCATGATCAGCATTCCAGGGGTTACAACTGACCAGAAACCAAACTGGACTAACCATATCAATGCTGGTGAATAAGTCACCCCCATCTCTCCAAAGCTTACAACATTCAAGCTAGAAATGTGATTTTTCCATTTGTTTTGACAAGTGCAGCTCCAACAATACTCGGCTCAGTGGTTAGCACTGCTGTCTCAGAGCACCAGGGACCTGGGTTTGATTCCAGCCACGGGCAACTGTCTGTGTGGAGTTTGCACGTTCTCCCCGTGTCTGCGTGGGTTTTCTCCAGGTTCTCTGGTTTCCTCCCACAGTCCATAGATGTGCAGGTTAGGTGCATTGGCTATGCTAAATTGCCCACAGTGTTCAGGTGCATTAATACATGTGTACATTAGGTGCATAAGTCAGGGGAAGTGTAAAGTAATAGGGTCGGGGAATGAGTCTGGGTGGGCTACTCTTTGGACGGTCAGTATGGACTTCTTGGGCCAAATGGCCTGTCTCCACACAGTAGGGTTTCAATGATGAACCCTCGAACTCAAAGCCATTGTGGACGAAGCATCACATCCATTTCAGTAAAGTCTTGCCATTTGCATGTCTGTTTTGTAATTTTTGCTTATATGCACATAATATACTGCACGTTTCTGTTCCATTCAAATCCATTCTTTGCTCTTTTGCAGCTATAAATAAAATAAATGAAAAGCAATCTTACTTCCTGAAGCAGAAAGTGTGCACTATGCATCTGTTGCCCGTATGCCATGTTGTGAAAATCACAATTTACAAAGTTTATTTTTAGGAGTGTAACCACTAGAACCAGCAGGACCTTAACTGTACCTTAAACATTCACTCCCTCCACCACTGATACTTAGTAGCAGCAATGTGTACCATCTACAAGATGCACTGTAGCAATACGCCAAGACTCTTTCAACTCTTTCAGCATCTTCCAAACCCACATCTCATAGGACAAGGGCAGCAGGTAATGGGAGCACCATCACCTCAAGTTCCTGTCCAAGCCTTGCACAATTCTGATTTGCAAAAATATCTTTCATTGTCACTGGGTCAAAATCCTGGAGTTCTCTTCCTAATACCATTGTGGGTCTACCTACAGCACGTAAAGTGCAGCAGTTCAAGAAGACAGCTCACCACCAGCTTCTCGAGGGCAATTTGGGATAGGAAGGAAATGCTGGCCTAGCGACTGGTGAAGGGGACAGCTTAGGATCTCGAAGGAAGGAGACTTATCATCCAGTCCTTCCCAAAGTCTTGAGCTATGTCTATCATTATTGGTGTAACTTGTAATATGCAATAACCTATATCTTGTTAACTACAAGAGACTCAGCTAGTTAGACCCAGGGCCTTTGCCTGAAACGTCGATTTTCCTGCTCCTCAGATGCTGCCTGACCTGCTGTGCTTTTCCAGCACCACACTAATCTAGACTCTGATCTCCAGCATCTGCAGTCCTCACTTTTGCATTGTAGTTTTCCTCTTACCCTATTAGATCAGTCAGGCTGTGTAGTTCCTGCATATTATAAGAGAATGGTGACAATAATCTTCACCATGAGCAGCAGCTCACAGAATGCAAGGAGCTGGTATACCCTTACTCCAGGGTGAAGGATAAATGTTGGCACAAATTGAGGAGAATTGTCCTTTTGCATCCACCATTGGGGGTAGCCAGAACCTTAGGAAAAGGTAGCACCTTTGACATTGCGGTATTCCTTTGGTGCTACACTAGAATATCATCCCAGATTTTTTGCTTGAATCTTTACACTGGTCTCAAATCCAAAGCCCTCAGACTCAATGTAGAATGTTGCATTGAGCCATGACTGAAACTTGTTTTAAAATGTGGTCGATTGTAAGAGAAAGAGAAACCGAGAAGTAAAAGGTTCCTCAGTTTTGAGTTTCTGTGAAAGGATAAGTTGCTGTAGGAGACAGGTATGGTGCAGTGAGTGTTAACATGGGGAGGAAGAACATAAAGAATGAGATATGAAGAGTGAGGTTTACAGGAACAATTAATAAAATACAAATGAGAAAATTGTGGTAAGGTTAACAGGTGCTGACTGAATGGAAACTCTGCTGTTATTATTGATTTTTTTTTCTCTCAGGGTGTTATTGGGGTTCAGCTGGTTGTGAGTTTGCTGATGGCGACCCTAATGCAGAGATTAGCACCTCATTACTCCATAGGTCGCTGGCTGCTCTGTAATGGGAGGTAAGATATCTAACCTGGTTAAATTACTTTTTGCCCATTTTAAAATCTCCTCTCCGGAAGCTGCTGGCTGCCTCGAGGAGACAGGTCACACGGATACTGACAACTCTCTGAAACCTACATGAAACTGCCATTCTTTGTGAGTTGTGGGAACTGAGTGCCAATCAGTTACTGTGCTACAGTCTGCTCCACTCCTACATCCTTGATTGGCATCCCCATTCACTCCTATCGTTCAGCAGCAGCAGTGTGTACCATCTACATGATACACTACAGTAGCTCACCAAAGTTCCTTGGGCAGCACCTTCCAAACCCATAATCTCTATCATCCAGAAGGACAAGGACAGTAGATACAAGGAAACACCATCACTGAAGTTCCCCTCCAAGTCACATGCCTTCTGAATGTGGAATATGGCTGTTTCTTCAGTATTGCTGGGTGAAAATCCTGGAACTTGTTTCCTACAACAGCCCCCACAACTCAAGGACGACAGAAGTTCAAGTCGGCGCTCATCAGGACCTTCTCCAGGGTAGTCATGGGTGGACAAGAAAAGCTGTCCCAACTAGCACCACGTCCTGTGAGCAAATATATTTGAAAAATCTAAATGTGTAAACATAGTGTGGGAGTGGGACACAATGACCACTATAATTGTCCATTAAATCCCAAACATTTCACTAATGTCCCCTTATTGTTGCATCCTCACCCAGGCTTCTCAATATGTGACTACAACTCCACACCCAACATTTACAAAACTCAGTCTCTTAGGGGCATCACATTTGAGAAACAATTAACTGGATTGCTTTTTGAAAGATCTGTATAGACACAGTGGGCTGAATGGCCTCCTGTGCTGTACTGTTCTCGGGAGTTTATGACTTTTGGCTGCTCTTTGAAGTGGCCACGTAGTTGTGTCAAGCTACAGTCACCAGGTAAAATAAAGGCCACTCATTGCCTTCTCAAGGGAGACCATGTGGAAGGCAATAAATGCTGACCCTGTCAGTGATGGTCCTTCTGGGTAAGTGTGTTAAACCGTGGGTCTGACTAGTCTCAGCCTTTTTCTGTAGCAGGATCTCACTCTGCATTGGTGCCTCTGTCCATATAAACACTGACACAGACAATAAAACCCTTCCTGGAAAATGTTGACTCTTTTGGTTTATAAATGAATTGAACCAGTCGGGATGTGAGAGTTCTGGTGACTACCTGGTCTGTTTTCTTGGCAGCCTTTTCCGATATAAACACCCATCGGATGAAGAACTCCGAGCCTTGGCTGGAAAACAGAAACCCAAAGTGAAGAGAGACAGGTGGGTGGAAAGTTTTAATGCCAGCATTTCAGTGGAAATAGTTCCTATGTGAGATTATTCTACCTGAATCTCAGTATTTTTGAGCTGTCTACTATTTTCCCTGGTCACTGGCATGGGAAATGCAGGGTTACAGGGATAGGGTAGAGAGATGGATCTGGGTGGGATGCTGTTCGAGGGTCGGTGTTAACCTGATGGGCCAAATGGCCTGTTTCCACACTGTAGTAATTCTGTGATTCTGTGAATAACAATAGGAATTTTGATTAATCACAGCAATCCATCTCTTCTCACATCCAGCACTTAAATGTGAGGCAAGAAAATCCCCATTAGTGGCTGTTCATATATGGCATAGAGAACATTTTAAGGTTACTGGTATTTTAAAAGGACAGGAACATAAAACACAGAGCTGTAATCTAGATTCTGAGTTTCAGTGTACATTTAATCCCAAAATGGAAACCACGGGATACAAAAGTGAAGAAATGCAGTGGAAAATTTCACACTGAAGAATCTGAACAGGGCCAAACCAGCACAGCAACTAACTTGTGTGTGTGGAAGGGAAATGGGATGAGCGGCAAATTTTCAGCAAGTTGTTGACGATAATAAAATAGAGAGGAATGAGACAGGATAGTCTTCACTGCAGGGAGACGAGGAAGGAGTGGAGATTTTGTCAACTCACCACCACCCCCTTGACAACAATTAAGAGCAGCAGGACAGGTGGAGAGCGCAGTAAATAAACCACACACTGTTTTCAGCCTTACAAACAGAGGCATAGAAAAGATCAGCAAGGAGGTGATGTTGAAACACTTGTAAGACGTCACCTTGAGTACTGTGCACAGTTGTGGGGCCCACAGCACAAGAAATTTGTGAACGCATTAGAGAGAGCGCAAACCGACTTATTAGAATGGTTCCAGATGATGTTAAAATAAGTAGAAAAGTAAGTTGCAATGAAGAAACAAGAAATTTATAAATGGATATGGATAGGTTAGGTGAAAGAGCAAAGATTTTAGGTGAATTGGCCATGCTTAGGTGAATTGGCCATGCTAAATTTCCCATAGTGTGAGGTAAGGGGTAAATGTAGGGGTTTGGGTGGGTTACGCTTCGGCGGGTCGGTGTGGACTTGTTGGGCCGAAGGGCCTGTTTCCACATTGTAATGTAATCCAGTCTAATTTGGCAGATGTAGTCTAACATGGATAAGTGTGGGGATATCCATTTTGATCAGAGAAATAGAAAGACAATTTATCTAAATGGAGAGAAACTTCAGAGTGCTTCGGTGCAGAGGGATCGGAGTGTCATCATGAATGAGTCATGGAAAATTAGTATGCAGGTACAGCAGGTAATAAGGAAGGAAATTGAAACCTTGCCAATTATTGCTAAACAAACCAAGTATAAAAGTAGGGAAGTGTTGCAGCAACTGTACCATGTGTAAGTGAGACTGCAGTTGGAGTATTGCAAACAGTTTTGGTCCCGGTACTTGAGGAGGGATGTAGTTACATTGGAGGCAGTTCAGAGGAGGTGAAGCTAAGGCCAAGGTGTGATCAGCCACGTTTGCATTAAATGGCTGAGCAGGCTTGGACTGAATTGTGTATTGCTGTTCAGAGTTTTTAACGTTCTTATGTGTGAGAAGCTTCAGCTTTGAGGAACATTTGAAGAAGTTGGGAATTTTTCTTCCTGGAGAGAAGGCTGTCAGGAGATCTGATTGAGGTTTTCAAAATCATGAGCAGGCTGGACAGGTGAAGTAGATAGGTGAAGCTGCTCCTGCTCATTAAAGAAACAAGATTGAGAGGGCAAAGATTGAAAGTGATGCGCAAATGGAGGAAGCATGAGGTGAGAAAGAACTTTTTTAAGACATCAAGTAGTTAGGGTCTGGAATGCAATAGCTGGAAATGTGATGGAGGCAGGTTTAATTGAGGCATTCAAGAGGTGCATTGGATGATTATTTGGATAGTAATGATGAGCAGGGATATGGGGAAAAAGGCAGAAGATTGACAATAGAGAATAGAGCTGGTGCGGGCACAACAGACTGAATGGCCTCATTCTGCACCCTAATACTTCTGAGAGTCGGGGATAAATGCATGCCTAGCCAGTGATGCCAGCATCACAAGAGAAATTCAAAAAGAAGCTCTCAGAAAAACACTATTCCCATATGCAAACAATGATGTAGGGTGGGTGCTAGCTAGACCACCTCAAATATGACTTAGACGGGCTTGGACATTATCAAGAGAGAATTGATGAGAGAATCTTTTTGCATAAGAATCATGTGACGCAGGGTCTTGAAGGCAGCTTCAGGACCACAAATCATGTAGGAATTTGATTTGAGAGCAAGATCAAGAAAGGAAGGATAAAATGTTAAACCAGCAGAGTCACAAAGGTTTAGATGCTGGTTGGGTTTGAAACAAAATACAAAGAGAAAGATCATATGAGCAGGAGTAGGCCATTCAGTCCCCCAAGCCTACTGCACCATTCAATAAGATGGTTGACCGTAGCCCTGGTCAATCAAAGTTCTGACTAACTGAATCCTGAACTATATTCAGTGACCCAGCCTTCGCTGCTCTGCGTGGGAGAGAATTCCAAGTACTAATGTGAAGAAATCCCTGCTCGATCCTATCTAAATGGGAGACCACTTATTTAGAAATTGGACCTTCTCATTCTATACATACTCCCCCTGCACGAGGGGAAACCTCCTCTAAGCATCCACTCTGTCAAGCCCCCTCAGAGTCTTGTGTTATTCTGTTATGTTTTAATTACCTTAATTTTCATGATGTTGTGTATTAGCAAGGTCATTGGTTTATTCTGATTTTTTGTACACTCTTACTTCATTGTTTTTTTGCTGACAGGAGGCAAAATGGCATGACAGAAACCAAACCAGAGAGAGTGCCCAAGGACATCAACCTGTGTCTGGAAGCGAAACCAATCACTCCTCTTGATGCCCTGGGTAAGGAGCATGTGACAACCTGAAATTATCACAATTATAAGGGTTAGCGGTGAGAGTTAGACTGAATAAATTGGGTGATAATTCATTTCCGTTCTCCTGAACCTAGGTACTGACAGTTCCACTGATACTGGCCATATCCTAACTTACACCAATTCCATTAGCTCATTACACCCTTTTTTGTTTGTGGACCAAGATTGGCTCTCTGTCAAGGAATGCCTCTATTGTAAAATTCTTACCCTTTGTTTTCAAATCTCTCCATATCTTTGCCCCCCCACCCCCCCATCTGTGAAATTTCCTCCATCCTTACAAAATTTCTGCAATCCTCCAGTTACAGCCTCTTGCTGACCCCTTGTCGTCTTCGCTCTGCAATTGATAGTTGTGCCTTCAGCTGCTTTGGCCCCAAATTCTGGAATTCTTTCCCAAAACGTCTTCATCACTCTATGCCTTCCGTGGCTTAGTCTCACAAGCCACCTGATACTCACTTGGTCATACAACTGAAACAGGCACCATGGTAACTTTGAAGAACACATTAGAGAACTAGGTTGAAGGAAAAGCAGATGAAGTATTGCGGGAATGTGGTGAACATATGGAATTAGGTTACAGCTGCTATGGAGAATGAACACTATCACAGTGGGCCAGATGTGGTGTAATTTTGGTGATTTTGTGAAACAGAACCAAGATTAATTTGTTAAGTCATTTGGTTGTACAGATATTGCGTGTAACTAAAAAAGACATTTTATCAAAGCGTTTCTCTTACACTCACAAAATCACAGATATATTAGGATGCAGGAGGAAGCTATTCAATCATTGTAGCTGCACCGGCTTGTTAAATGAGTATCATTCCTTGTGCTAATCTCCTGCTTTTTCTCCAGAACCTTTTCTGCCCAAGTAATTACCCAACACCCTCTTGATTGCCTCAGATGAACCTATCTCCATCAACTTTCCAGGCAGTGCATTCCACAGCCTAACTACTTGCTGTTGAGAATGCTTTTTTTATAACACTTAGGGCAGTGATGGCTCAGTGGTTAGCACTGCTGCCTCACAGCACCATGGACCTGGGTTCAATTCCAGCCTCTGTCTTTGTGGAGTTTGCATGTTCTCCCCATGTCTGCGTGGGTTTCCTCTGAGTGCTCATGTTTCCTCCCACAGTCCAAAGATGTGCAGGTTAGATGGCTTGGCCATGCTAAATTGCCCTTAGTGCGCAGGGATGTGCAGGCTGGGTGGAATAGCCATAGGAAATGCAGAGTTACAGGGATATGGGTGTGAGTCTGGGTGGGATGCTGTTTGAACTTGATCGGCCAAATGGCGTGCTTCCACACTGGAGGGAGTCTATGATCCTTCACATATCACTTTAATCAGGATCATTTGCAAGATATATCAAAATAAAGGAAAAAAAAATTGCACTGTGAGAGGAAAGTGTTAATCTTTATTTCCTTTTTTTCCCTTCTGTTTAGTTCTGCGTTACTTCCTAGACTACCTGTGGCTCATGGATTTTGTCTTGTATGCGACTCTGGTTTACATATTTACTGAGGCCTACTACAGCCTGCTCCCTGTACAGGGAGAGGTGAATGTCGGTGTGCTCTGGTGCCTGCTCACGTTAGCCTTTAGCATGTATCCTTCTTGTCATACCCCTGCATCCCCCAGATACAACATGCATTAAACAAACTAACGTGAGCAAAGGGGATGCAGACTTATCATTTAGGTTCAATGTCAACTAAAGTTCATTTGGTAGCTCACTCACTTAAAAGTCAAAACTTCTTTGGTTAAAGTCCAACTCCAGACCCTCCGGACAAAATCCAGGGTGATATTTCCCATGCAATACTGAGGGAGGGCTGCACTGTCAGAGGGTCAGTACTGAGGGAGTGCCATAGCATCGGAGGGTCAGTGCTGAGGGAGCACGGCACTGTCGGAGGCTTAATACTGAGGGAGTGCGGCATTGTTGAGGGTCAGTACTGAGGGAGTGCCACACTGTTGGAGGGTCAGTGCTGAGGGAGCTCAGCACTGTTGGAGGGTCGTACTGAGGGAGTGCAGCACTGTTGGAGGGTCAGTACTGAGGGATTGCTGCACTGTCGGAGGGTCAGTACTGAGGGAGGGCTGCAAAGTTGGAGGGTTAGTGCTGAGGGAGTGCCGCACTGTGGGAGGGTCATATATAGCAAGTGTGGCATGCAGTCAGCGCACAACAAGATCCCACTAACTTGAAGGGGAATGAATGACCATTTTGTGACCTTTTTGGTGACATTGGCTTTGCAGGGAATATTGTCCACAACTCTATTGGTAACAAGGAGCCTCTGTGAAATGGAGACGATCTTGCACCCAGCCAAAAGAGCTGACCATACCTTGGTTTAATGCTTCATTGGTAAGCAAGCACAAGTCTACAACAGTCCGTAACTCCCTCAGTGCTGCAGCACAGTGTCAGCCTGGATCATGTGCTCTGGAGTGGTTCTGATCTCCCAGGATCTTCTGACTCTGAAGAACTGAATGCTGTCAGCTAAATTAAAGAATATTTATTTAAAGGAAGGACTAGTTCTCAGATTTGAGGCCAGCTTGTTGTTTTAGGAGAACTGTAGGCTTGTTATTGTTACAAATTATTGATGTTCAGGTGAAAAGATTCACAGTTTTTTTTATAGAGAAGATCTCTCCAGTGTGTTTCTGATAAGTCCATAAAATTTATTTGCAGTTCACGTCAAGGAGAGAGACTGTCACCATCCTCCCTTTCAGTCAGTTGAAATGTTTTAATTTATTGGATAACCATTGACTCTCTGAAAAGCAGTAAAAGTGGTTAATGGCATTGTCCCCTGCTGAGAGCTGTCTGAGGGATGAATTGAGTGTTTACAGCCCTGCTAATCTTCCTCCTCAAGTAATCAGTGGGGATAAACAAACTGACCCGCTGCTACATAAAAAAGAGCAGTCAACAAGGACAGCTTTCTGGGTCAGAGCCCTCTCCTCCTCCAGCCAGCAATCCAGCCACTTCCACAGACATGTTGGAACAGCTGTTGGAGTTGTAACAACCAGAGGTTCCAACAAGTCTCCGCAGCTGGACAGATACAACTGGAATTGGGCAGGAAAAAGGGAAGTGCGTGATTTTACAAGGCAGGCTGTTTCGGGTGAAACTAGCAAGTTTTGTTTTACACAAAGGGTAGTGGATATCTGAAGCTTATGTTCCCTAAAAGATTGGCTGGGGGTGGGAGTGGTCGATTTAAATTTCCAAGATTTTTGTTACGTAAAGTAATTAAGGGATGTAGAGTCAAATGGGGGTAAATAGAGTTAAGGTGCAGATCAGACATGATCTGATTAAATGGTAGCCATGATGTAGAGGTGCTGGTGTTGGACTGGGGTGGACAAAGGCAAAAGTGAGGACTGCAGATGCTGGAAACCAGAGTCTAGATTAGAGTGGTGCTGGAAAAGCACAGCAACATCTGAGGAGCAGGAAAATCGACGTTTCGGGCAAAAGCCCTTCATCAGGAATGGAGGGGTGGACAAAGTCAAAAATCCCAACTTGGGACTGTCTCCTTTGATAAAATGAGAATGGATAAATAACACTATCTTAAACTGACAGTATATCCCATAAAACGGGCTGTGTTTTGATTCAGTTCTAATGTGAAACCCCTTTGTTTGCCTTGACACTATCTGCACAGTAAGGTTCTCTTCTCTCTGATGACACATTATTTCAGGACAGAGGAAGGAGGTGAGCGCTCTGTCTGCCTGACTTTTGCGTTCCTCTTTGTCCTAATTGCAATGCTGGTCCTGGTCGTGCGGGAGGATTATCTGGAGTTTGGCCTTGAGCCCGGTAAGTCTGTTGGAAGTTTTACACTTGTATCCAACACGCTGAAGGGTATGATAACCATGTGGTCAAATGGGCTTGTACCTGGCATTTCATTGAGTTCCAAAGGCAAATACAGGAACAGCCCAACCCAAACCCAGCACCTCCACCACCAGAGAAGACAGGGACAGCAGGCATATGCTTCCCCTCCAAGTCACACACAATCCTAACTTGTATGTATACTGGCTGTGCCTTCATTGTCACAAAGTAAACATTCTGGGATCCAGATCCCAACAACTGGATATCTCCTCACCACATGGTCTCCGGTCCCTTGAGAAGACAGCTCACCACCACCTTCTCAAGGGTATAGCTTGGCCTCAAATGCCAGCCTTTACAGAGATGCCCATTTGCTGAAAACTACTAGTTTATGTGCAGTAGTTTCGTAGTTATGGTACTGTTCTAAAGATTGCAGTTTAAATTCCACCCACTGCTAGTGGTGTACCATAAAGATCTGTGCTTATGTCCCAGCAATTCGATACATAGATAAATGAAGGAAACAAATGCAATATTTCCAGATTTGCTGACAACACAAGGTGGGATTGTGAGTTGTGAGGAGGATGCAGGGGTGATCTAGACAAGTTGAGTGTGTGGGCAAACAGATGCAGTATAATGTAGTTATATAATTTGGTGTGAAAAATGAAAAGGAAGAGCATTATTTAAAGGCTGATATATTGGTAGTTGTGGATGTGCAGAGAGATATGGATGTCCTTTTGGAGTGGTTAATGGAAGTAGACAGGCAGGTGCAGCAGCAGTTATGAAGGAAGAAGGTGTATTAGTCTTCATTACAAGAGAATTTGAGTTCAGAAGTAAGGGTGTCTTACTGTAGTTATAGAGGGCCTTGGTAAGACCATCTGGAATATTGTGAGCATGTTTAGTCTCCTGATTTAACAGAGGATACATCTGCCATAGAGGGAGTGCAGCAGACGTTCGCCAGGCTGACACTGGGGATGGCAGTACTGTCCTATCTGGAGAGATTGGTTCAACTGAGCCTGATTTCATTAAAGTTTAGAAGAATGAGAAGGGAAATGTATAAATTCTAACAGGACTGGACAGACTGGATGGACAGAGGATGTTTCCCCTGGGTGGGGAATCTAGAACCAAAGGATACAGTCTCAGGAAACAGAATAGCCATCTAGGTCTACACTGAGGATGGTCAGTCTGTGGATTCACTAGCACAAAAGGCCAGGCCACTAAGGAACGCTTAGTGAAGAAAACATTCCTATTAATGAAGGTACACTTGTCCTTTGGGGAACAGAGTACAGCCTGGCATGTAGTTGACCCAGTCTCTGACTTTGTGGTTGACTTTCATTTCACTCTGAAGTGGTTTGGCGAAGCTAATGTGTTACACAAGCAGTGTCGAGGAACTAGAAAGCCATTACTGAAAAGATGATGGATGGACAATTGATGCTTCTCCAGCATGGTTCACATCCACAGAGCGAAACCACAATTAAACAAATTGCAGAGTGAAACTTCACTGGCTTGCTTCAGGTAGCCCCTGTGTACAGAACCAGCAGTCTGAGCGTCTCTCTATGTCCATCTCTCCAATGTGTTGCACAGAAAACCTTGTGGAGACCCTTGTATCAATAATCTATTGATTTCAGTTAATTTCCAGAACCTGTCTCCCATCAACCAGCCTACTCCTAGGAATATCATATCCAAACTAATACTAGCCTCTTCCATGCTAATTGTATGCACATATCCTTGGAGCACATTGGGGTAGGATAAGGAGCTGAGACTCTGGCTTTCTGTCTCCTCTCTCTCCTGAGCCTCCCTCCAATCCCCCTTTCAATGTCAGTGGCACCAAGATCATTGTATAGCCCTCTTGACTGAGATCACTAAGTCAGCAGCAACCCTGGGCAGCACATTTACCAAATAAAGTCCGTGACAAGTTGACACTGTGATAGTAGAAGTGGGTCAACAAGCAGAGGTATCTGTGGAAGCTAAAACAAAAGTAGAAGCTAAAATAAAATGACAAAAAAACAAAATGCTGGAGATCTGTAATAAAAACAATGTGTTGGAGAAACACAGCAGGTCTGGCAGCATCTATGAAGAGAGCAACAGTTAACATTTCAAGTGTGGTATAATTTCTCTTGCAGTTTCTCCAGCAATTTATTTTTATCTCTGTAAACATTGCCATTCTCTTCTCTAGGTTTTACCAACTTGTATGAAAATGTGGAGGTCTTTCTAAAGCAACAGGGGGTGGACATCTGGCCGTGAGTATTATTTCTTTTATTTAATATTGTATCTTGTCATTATAAATGTTTCTCCTTAAATTTTCCTTGGTTCAGTGGGTATCCCTTCAGTCAGAAGTTCAGATACCACCTTAGTGACTTTAACCCATAAATCCAGGCTGACCGTCCCAGTGCAATACTGAAGGAGTGCTGCATTGTCAGAGGTGTGATTCTTTGGACAAGAGTTTAATCTGAGGCCTCATCTGCTGTCTCATCTGTGAAAAGCAGGGACACTATCCCTGAAATACTGACCAATATTTACCCCTCTATCAACATCACTGAAGCAGATTATCTGATTATTACTACATTGTTAATTGTAGGAGGTAGGGTCAGTTAACTCAGATGATGATAGTGAGTTTGAGGCTTGATGACTATGATGATGTAGGTTCAATCCTGAGACTGGCTAAGTTAGTCTTGCAACCTGACACCTCTACTTGCTTCTTTCCTAATGGTGGTGCAGCAGTAGTGTCACTGGCCTAGTAATTCCAAGACCAGGCTAATGCTCTGGGGAGACAGGTTCAAATCCTACCACAGCAACTATTGGAATCTAAATTAAATTAATAAAATCTAAAAATGACCATGGAACTGTGATTGACTGGTCTTTTTTGCAAACACTAATGTCCTTTAGGGAAGAAAATCTGCCCTCCTTACCCTGCTTGGCCGACATGTGACTCCAGACTCACAGACATGTGTCCAATTTTTAACTGCCCTCTGGAATGGCCAAACAAGACATTGACTTCAGAAGCAATTAGGGATGGGCAACAAACGCTGGCCTTGCCTGTGAAAGAATTAAAAAAAAGAATTGTGATAAATTTGCATTATTGAACCACAACCAGCGAGCATCAGACAATGGGTATTCTATCTGGAGAGAGTGAGAATTATTAGAGGTTGCAGTGTGCAGTATTTGCCTCATTTCCTACAAAACAACAACTTCAAAAGTCCTTTGTTGGCTTCAAAGTATTTTTGGACATCCTGAGGTAGTTTAGCAGCCTGGTGGTTAGCCAGGAGGCTGCTGAGATGAAGGAATTAAAACACCACCCAGCCTGAGTAAGTACCGATGGAGTAACTACATTGATCAGTGCGATATTGAACCAGATTCCACTTGCTGATAGATGTAATCTCATGGTACTGCTCAAAGGAGAACAGGTACCATTTATCTCTCAACAAACACCTAGAAAATAAAAGATGATTAATGCATCATTTGTCTGAAGAATAAAACAGATTTTAGGGGCTGAATGGCTTCTCCTTGATCCTACAACAAAGACTGCAACAGGAAGTGGCTTGAAAGAGGGTGTTAGGTAGCAATGTGGGTAATAACGTCTTGAGTTTGACTTATTGCAATCTCAGTAAGGCCTATACAGTTGCTACAGGACATCCTTGTTCTTGTACACAAATCCTCTTGCACTGAAAACTGACTCACCAGTTACCTTCCTAATCACTTGCTGCCTCTGCACATTAACTTTCAGTGACTTAGGAACAAGGACAACCAACTATATCCTTCTGCTCATCAGCATATTAATTGCTCATAACTGAAGAAATACTTAATCACAAAATAGTATGGTTCTGACAGACGCCATTCAGCCCATTGTACCCGCAGTGGCCCGTCTGCTGTTTATTCTGACCGTAGCCCCTTTTTAAAAATACCTAGTCAAGTCTGTTACCCTTTTCCTATCATTTATCCTGTGCTCACCTCTAACCCTCCATTCCACTGCCATCAAATTTTTTTGTGGTGACATATCCACTTGGTGGATACAGGTTGATATGTATGTGTTTCGGTTTCAGTTACTCAATCTCCAGACTTGTCTTTAAGCTTGTAATAGTTGGGCTTTCGTCATTTATTGGAGCATGTTTAACCTTCCCGGGCCTCCGATTATCACAGACCCATTTAGATGCCCTCAAGATGACTGCGGACAAACCTCTGATACAGTGAGTAATTCAGCAGAGCCTAAATATTATTGTGGTACTTACCGAATGAATGTTGTAGTGAGGTGCTAATGGAGAAGAGAATGGAGCAGGAAATCATAGAATCAAAGGATTTTTACGGCACAGAATGAGGTTATTCAGCCCATTATGTCTGCACCATATTATTGAGTATCATTACTTAGTTCTAATCTCCTGCTATTCCCCATATCCCTCTACACCATTTTTATCCAAATAATCATCCAATGCCCTCCTGAATGCCTCAGTTGCACCTGCCTCCACCATATTTACAGGCAGTGCGTTCTATACCCCAACTACTTGCTCGGTGAGAAAGTAATTCCTGATTTCCTCCTTGCTTCTTTAGCAGATGATTGCACCATGTTCTGCACCATTCGTGACTCCTCAGCTACTGATCAGTCGATGTCCAAATGCAACAAGACCTGGACAATATCTAGGCTTGGGCTGAAAAGTGGCAAGTAATATTCGAGCCACACAAATGCCAGGCAATGACCATCACCAATAAGAAACAATCTAACCACCGGTTCTTAATATTCGACAGCGTTACAGTCACTTTAAGTCAATGCCTTCTCATTGTTGTTCCATTTAAGAGCGGGAACAGTTTCTCCCTACTTACTATATCCAGCATGCTCATGATGTTGAAAAGGGCCCAGCGTGTCAATTCCTTCTGCAGCACAGTTCTAATCTTTCTCAAACTAAATCAGTTTGGCTGAGGCATGGCATTCCAACTTCTGAAAGAGTCAGAAGGTGTAGCTATTGCATGAGGACAAACAAATCCTGATTCCCGAACTTCACTGATCCCTCCCTGCAGCACAGAAAGAGATGAAACGTTATACTGGGGCCACCAACAACCAGTTTGGGAGATGGAAAAGATTTTGCTCAATAATAACTCCTTTGCAGCTCCTTGAGATATTTAAAGATGCGATAGATGTTGTTTAAACTGCACACTCTATCCAAAGTTATAGAATACCTCTCCCCAAAGCTTTCTCGCTTTGTCTCGGCCTTTGTTAGCTCATTGGTGCCATTGTGCAGAGTTGTGACACTGGTTGAGTTTTGTTTCATGTTGTTCTAGTTGCTGTCCTCTCATTATCTCTTATTTCTGCCCTTCTCCCAGGATCCTATTGCAGGCCAACTTCCTGTCTCCCGTCATAGTGTTGCTGCTGTGGGTTAAACCGATCACCAGGGACTTTGTGATGAAAACTCCACTTGGAAAAGAGCAAGTACAGCTGTGAGTGTCCAGCAATGCCTCACAATATTTCAAAAACACCTTCCTGCTTTCCCATCCTCTGACAAATGACCACTTCTTCTCATCAAAGCAGCGTTAGTTCCAAAACTCTCAGTATTGCTTCAGCAGTGAGCGATTACTGTATTGATGTGCAACAGGATCTAGTTGGTCATCCTTGTTCATAGGTCACTGAAAGTTAACGTGCAGAGGCTGCAGGTGATTAGGAAAGCAAATGGTATGTAGGCCTTTATTGCAAGAGGATTTGTGTACGAGAGCAAGCATGTCCTGCTGCAACTGTATATGCCTTACTGAGACTGTTAAGTCATTGTTACCCAAACATCTGCCCAACCCCTCCCCCAAGCCAGTTGTACTTCCTGCTGCAGTCTTTGCTTTAGGATCAAGGGGAGGCCATTCAGCCCTTTAATCTTGTTCTATCCTTCAGACAGATGGTTAATTTTTTCTCAACTCCATCCATACACCTTGGTCACATGACCCTTGATATTGTTACCCAATAAAGTCTTATCACTTTGGCTTTGATATTTTCAGTCAAGCCCAGCAATCTGGGGGAGAGAAACATCCGCCTACAATATGAAGTAGTCTTTTCTTGACATTACCTCTGAATGACTTCATTCAAATTTTAAGATTCAGTCCCTACCTCCTCCCACTATCCCCAGCTCCCAGCAGAATATATTGTTTTTTTCTCTCTCTCTCTCATTGTCTCTCATTCTCTCACAACTTCACCCTTCTCAATTAGATCTTCTGTATTCAAGCAAATACTGAGTAATAATGCCGTAATGCTGTACTGTTCTGAGTTTGGGCTTTCTTGTTCATTTGATTCTGAAGGATGTCTGACACAACATACAACACAGTTCGTCTGTGGATAATCATCATGCTCTGTGCACTGCGTCTTACCATGACCCGCTACCATCTGCAGGCGTACCTAAACCTGGCGGAAAAGGGGGTAGACCTAATGAAGAAGGAGGCTGGAAACATCCCCATGATTGAAATCCAGAGGAAGGTACGTCTCAGGAAATATGAGAATCGAGCAAAAAGCTGCCAGATGCTGGAAATCTGAAACAAAAACTGTTAAGTGCTAGAGAAATTCAGCAGGTCCAGCAGCACTTGTGGATACAGATATAGAATTAACTTTTCGAATCCAAAGTCTCAAGTTCAGAACACATTTCCGAAGCAGAATCAGATCAGACTTGAAAGGTTAATTCAGTTTCTCTCTCTCCACAGATGCTGCCTGACCCTCAATTTCTCCAGCATTCTTCTGTTTTATTGAAGAGGATTTATTTGGTCCTGTATGACCCTGTGTGTGTGTGTTGAATAATAATGTACCGTGGAGATGGGGAGTTAAAATTTGAAACTTTGGTATCAAATATCCAGTCTAAGTTTTCTAAATTAACTTTTGGTGCTTGAATTTCCTATACATTTTCGAACAAGTCTCAGCAACTACTTGAGAGTAATTAGCTTTAATTTATACACAGACTGGAATCTAAATGGAGCAACTGGATGGCATATGTAGAGAGTAACATACTCAGAGTTGGAATAGCATGGGGTTGTGATTTTGTTCTCAGGCAGCTGTGACTTTGGGATTATGTCCTGATCCTCTAACGTGTAGATTATAAACATGTTTTGATCAGGTTGGAACTCCGTTATTTGTGACTGATGGGATGTTGTTGCCCCCTGCTGCAGGTTTCTCGAGTATTCTGCTACCTGTGTGTAGTCACCATGCAGTACCTGGGCCCCGTAATCCTGCTTCTGCACTCCACTCTGCTGCTGAAAGTGTTGGGTATGTAACTGACTTAACAACAAACAACTAATTCTGTGGTCTGAAACAAAAACAGCAAATTGCTGGAAAAAACCTCATTAGGTCTGGCAGCATCTGTGAGGAGAAACCAGAGTTAATGTTTTGGACCTGAAACTTTGACTCTGATTTCTCTTCATAGTTGGTGCCAGACCTGCTGAGCTTTTCCAGCAAGTTTTTTGTTTTGTTTCTGATTTATAGCATCCTCAGTTCTTTCGGTTATTAATACCATGGCCTCTTATATTGAGCACAATTTCAAATTGATCCAGCGCTTGTGGACATATGAATAAGAATAGGCCATTCAGCCCTTCAAGATTGCTGTGCCATACAATAATATTGTGACTGATGTGATTATAGTCTCAAATCCACATTCCTGCCTGCCCCTGATAACCTTTTGTTCTTTGCTGAACAAGAATCTATTCACCTCTGCCTTAAAAATATTCTGTTTCCACCCCCTTCTCAGGAAGCGAGTTCTGAAGACTCACAATCCTCAGAGAAAAAAATTACACCTCATCTCTGTTTTAAATGGGCGAGCCCTGATTTCTAAACAGTGACCTGCCCTTAATTAGATCATTGCTGATTTTAACTTCAATTCCAATGACACCCCATTCCACCTCTGCTCTATTTCCTTGATACACAACAAATATCGATCAGTCACTGTCTTGAAAACTTCTATTGACCACATCCTCAATAGCAGTGTTGGTGGCAGATGAATTCCAGATTCTCACTGCTCTTTGTTAAACATGTAAGTGTTGCTTCCTGACACTCCTGAACAGCATCGCCGTAATTTTGTCCCTGGACGATCACCATTTTGCTCTGTTCTACTGTTGTCCGAAGGTGCACTCATTCAGGAGGGCATTTGTCTCTGAGTATGAGCTATGTGGATTGGAGGGACCCACCTTAGATCTGCCTGTGCTGGAGGGAGCCAGTTGTAACAGCACTGGGTTAGTAATCTCCAGGGCCAGGGTAGCGCATGGTGTGGCCTTAGATTCATAGAACATAGAACATAGAACAATACAGCACAGAACAGGCCCTTCGGGCCACGATGTTGTGCCTAACATTTGTCCTAGCTTAAGTATCCATCCATGTACCTATCCAATTGCCGCTTAAAGGTCACCAAAGATTCTGACTCTACCACTCCCACAGGCAGCGCATTCCATGCCCCCACCACTCTCTGGGTAAAGAACCCACCCCTGACATCTCCCCTATACCTTCCACCCTTCACCTTAAATTTATGTCCCCTTGTAACACTCTGTTGCACCCGGGGAAAAAGTTTCTGACTGTCTACTCTATCTATTCCTCTGATCATCTTATAAACCTCTATCAAGTCACCCCTCATCATTCGCCGTTCCAATGAGAAAAGGCCGAGAACTCTCAACCTATCCTCGTACGACTTCCTCTCCATTCCAGGCAACATCCTGGTAAATCTTCTCTGCACCCTCTCCAAAGCTTCCACATCTTTCCTAAAGTGAGGCGACCAGAACTGCACACAGTACTCCAACTGTGGCCTAACCAAAGTCCTGTACAGCTGCAACATCACTTCACGACTCTTGAATTCAATCCCTCTGCTAATGAACGATAATACTCCATAGGCCTGAGTGGCAACCTTCAAAGATCTATGTACATAGACCCCAAGATCCCTCTGTTACTCCACCTGACTAAGAACCCTACCATTAACCCTGTATTCCGCATACTTATTTGTTCTTCCAAAATGGACAACCTCACACTTGGCAGGGTTGAACTCCATCTGCCACTCCTCAGCCCAGCTCTGCATCATATCTAAGTCCCTCTGCAGCCAACAACAGCCCTCCTCACTGTCCACAACTCCACCTATCTTCGTATCATCTCAAACCCACAAGTTGTCACCTCACTAAGAACCCTACCGTTAACCCTGTATTCCGCATTCTTATTTGTCTTTCCAAAATGGACAACCTCACACTTGACAGGGTTGAACTCCATCTGCCACTTCTCAGCCCAGCTCTGTATCATATCTAAGTCTCTTTGCAGCCGACAACAGCCCTCCTCACTATCCACAACCCCACCAGGGCAGACAGTGAAATTTAAATTCAATTACAAAAAAAAGAGCTATCCTAATGTGATCATGTAACCACTGTTATTGTAAAAAAACCTGCCTATTTCACTAATGCCCTTCAGGGAGTGAAATTTGTCATCCTTACCTGGTCTATGACTCCAGATCCACAGCAATGTCATTCACTCTTAACTGCCCTCTGGGTAATTAGGGACGGTCAACAACAAATGAATGAATAATACAAAATGATAACACACTATGTGCACTGCATTCAGTCAGACTTACTGTCTAGGTGCTTGAAGTATATGCAGCACAGCACAACAATCTCATGCTGACACAAACCTCATGCCTTAGTTTTCCTTGTTCACTTAAATAAAAGCAAAATATTGAGGTAGCTAGAAATCTGTAACAATCATAGAATGGTGGAGTAACTCAGCAGTTCTGTTGAGAGAGAAACAGTATTAATGTTTCAAATCCACTATGATTCAAAAATGTGAAGAAGAGTCATACCGGACCCAACTATCTGTCTCTCTTTATCCACAGTTGATAGCAGATCTGTTCAGTTGCTCCAGCATTCTGTGTTCCTTCCTTTTTCCCTCATACTTCTGCAGCTTTTCTTTAAATGCATACTGTCAGCATGGACCACTTGGGTCGAACGTCCTGCTTCAGTTCTGTTGATTCAGTGCGGCTCATTGCGTGCTTGTTGTTCTTAGGTGATTACTCATGGGGCTTTTACCCAGAGTCCCCTCAAGTGTCTCCAGCTCTGGATGTTACCTCGGAATTCTCTGGAACAACTCCCAATGAGGAGGAGAGATATGAAGTGACAGTCTCTCGGATCAAAGCATTCCTGAGCACCATCTTTCACATTTTCACACCCCTGTTTTACCGTGGCCTCTTCTCCTTCCTGACATGGTGGCTGGCGGCCTGTCAAGTGGTGACAAACCTGTTTGGCCTTTACTTCCATCAGTACATGGTGACCTCGTAGGAAAACTGAGACTGGGACATGAGAATGAAACACACTGGAAAGTATTGATTCTCCTGTCATGTTGGAGAATGAGTGAATGATGATGAGTTCAAAATATTTCCTTTAATATATTCACCTTTTTTTTAGATCCACTCCAGCTCCCCACATCCAAATTTTTTCCACTTTTTTTGCTCAAAGGTGCTGACATCTACCATCAACTAGCTGCCTGCAGGCAGTTCTACACCTCACACCTATTTGGCTGCTCTTTTGTTTACCCGGAGAGCAGGTACAAACCAGGCTTTGCAGCTCTTGATCTTTATCCGTTGATGCTCAGTAAGGACAGGGTTGAGCTGGAGTCTGATGCCTCCGGTGTTGAACAGTCTCCCACCTTGGCATTTGGGACAAGGTACCAGAAAGCTTGCTGCTGTGAAGCTACGCAAGGCGTGGAGAGGGTGGGAGAAAGCTAGCAGGAGGTAGACTGTTCGGCATCCTTTGTCACAAATGTTATGGTCCTGTATCTGAAGGGTGGGGGTCAGTTAGCTCAGTTGGCTGGTCAGCTGTTTTGCATTAGAGTGATGCCAGTGGGTTCAATTTGTGCTCTGGCTGAGGTTACCATGAAGGACTCTTTTTCTCAACCTGCCCCCTTGGTTGAGACATGGTGATTCTCAGGTTAAACACCCACCAGTCATCTCTCTCTAATGAGAGAGCAGCCCTGTGGTCCTCTGAGACAATGGTAACTATCTGAAGGCCAATCGAATAATTTTCAATTTTTCATCAATTGTTTAGTGTCCTAATTTGGGAACCTTTCCCAGTGCCCTTTTTCATCTTCCCTATGCCTTCACTCGCAGAGGGAAAATGCCTAAATTATTCTATCTCAGAATGGAAGGTCAAAAGATGATATTTAAGGATAAATCTCCCTAAGAAATAGAAATTAAGATGGGGATGAAAATCCTGACAGTGGGTGGGGTTCAAACTGGAGTTTGGAAAGAAGGATCCAAACTTTTCACGTTAACAACACAATTAAGCAAATTGAGGCAGATTAGATTCCCTACAGTGTGGAAACAGGCCATTTGGCCCAACAAGTCAACACTGACCCTCTGAAGAGTAACCCACCCAGACCCATTTCCTTCTGACTAGTGCACCTCACACTATGGGCAATTTAGCATGGCCAATTCAACTGACCTGCACATCTTTGGGCTGTAGAAGGAAACTCATACAGACATAGGGAGAATGTGCAAACTCCACACAGTCACCAGAGGCTGAAATCTGGGTCCCTGGCGCTGAGAGGCAGCAGTGCTAACCACTGAGCCACCATACCACTCTAAACTGTTAGTGTTTAAAATCTTTGCAACCCTCCTCTCCCTACATCCTTGGAAAGGCACCTCTCTGAGGTGACCCAAGGAATTCCGATCACGCTCACAAACAGGGTAAGCACTGCTTTGTCCATCGATAAGTTGCCTATTTTTAATCATCAGAGCTACGCCCCCACCCCAGGCAGATCACCCAAAAATCCCTAACCTTAAAAACCATTCTGAAATTTCAGAAGGGGCAGAGGAGGGGGTGGTGAGTGGTATGGGGCTTATTACACTCATGGGTCCCCTCCCCTATTTCTCAGTTCCAGGGCGAAGTGGGGTTCTGGATCAGTGTCAGTGCCTAGATGTCCCGTGTTAATCATAGAATCTCTGCTGTGTGGAAGCAGGCCATTTGGTTCATCAAGTCCATACCGATCCGCTGAAGATCATCCCACCCAGACCCAAACCCTGTAACCCCACATTTCACATGGCTACCCTGCATATCTGGGGTGGCACAGTGGTTCAGTGGTTAGCACTGTTGCCTCACAGCACCAGGGACCCGGGTTCGATTCCAGGCAACTGTCTGTGTGGTGTTTGTACGTTCTCCCTATGTCTGCACGAGTTTCCTCTGGGTGCTCCAGTTTCCTCCCACAATCCAAAGATGTGCAGGTCAGGTGAATTGGCCATGCTAAATTGCCCATAGTGTTAGGTGCGCTAGTTAGAGGGAAATGGGTCAGAGGGTTGTTGTGGACTTGTTGGGCAGAAGGGCCTGTTTCCACACTGTAGGGAATCTAATCTAATCTTTGGACAGTGCGAGGAAACTAACACAGACTTGGGCACAATGTGCAAACTCCAAGAGTGGAATTGAACCCGGGTTCTTGGTGCTGTGAGGCAGCAGTGCTAACCACTGAGCCTCTATGCTGCTGTCATTGGAATGCCATTGTGAGGTTCTTGCTATTAAAAATGACTGAAGATATTTATAAGTAAGATATTCTGCCCATGAGGAAATATAGAAGTCATCAGTAGGGCACTGGAGAAAAAGGGGGAAATGGTAGAGAGGGGAGATTGCAGCTAAATTTGATCAATTGATGGTAAGCCAGTGTGAGTAGATTGTGTTCTGAACACATGGAAATACAAGTGATGTGTGAGCAGAAGGTTTGGGTAGCCTATAAAACACCTTATCGAGCGCCATTCACAATCCTGGGGCACTTCACGGGGTTTTAGAATCTAAGAACTTCTGAATTGTGAACAAAAGTAAGAAATGCTGCTGCTGCCAATTTGCACACAGAATATTTCCAGAAACAACAACGTGATGACCATCTGTTGGTGTTGGGTGAGAGATGAATGTTGCCTGGGGAGAACTTTCCTGCTCCCTGCTGTGGGATCCTTTACATCCCCTCTTCTGAAAATTGGCACCTCCAACAGTGCAACGCTCCCTCAGTAATACAGCAGGAGGGTCAGCTGAGATTTTGTTGTTGTTTAGGTTTCTGCAGTTGGACCCACAATATTTGGTCTGAAAGGTTCCCCAACAGAGTGTTAGAAAGGTTGATGGCCAAGATGGAGAGCAGAAGAGTTGTTAACAAAGTGAGCCGAAAGCTCCTCATGCTGCCATTTTTGTGTTGTCATCAACAGATTAAATAACAGCCATTGCACAGCAAGCCCACTCAACATTATATTCAAAGCAAAATGCTGTGGACACTGGAAATCTGAAATAGAAAGTGCT
The DNA here is from genome assembly GCF_004010195.1 of Chiloscyllium plagiosum. Lineage (NCBI taxonomy): Eukaryota > Metazoa > Chordata > Chondrichthyes > Orectolobiformes > Hemiscylliidae > Chiloscyllium > Chiloscyllium plagiosum. The sequence goes on from NC_057740.1 coordinate 40,012,234, forward strand.
GGAGAAACTCAGCAGGTCTGGCAGCATCTGTAGAGAGAAAAATAGAGTTAATGTTCTAAGTCAAGTTGAGTTTCTCTCTACAAGTGCTGCCAGACCTGCTGAGTTTCTCCAATCATTTCTGTTTAAGTTGTAAGATATTAATCCTGTGACATAATTAAAAAATGTTTTAAGAATGGACTTAATGGTATATATAAACTTATGCATATAGTTAGTCTAAAACAAAGTAATGAATTATCTGTCTTACAGCACAAGATGAAATCACGTTATGAATGTGTTTAAGTAACTATTACAAAACAATGGTCTCTGCTGAAAAGATAACTTTAAGGCACCTACATTAAACATCACTTTCCATATTCTTCATGGAAAAGAATATTGGGGCATGAAGATGCAACCGTTAATTACTTTTTTCAGGGATCTGGTGTCCCCTTCAAACACTCCCAGGACAGAGACAGCATGGGGTTAGATACCGAGTGAAATTCCCTCAACAGACACTGTCCCCCATCAGACAGTCCCAGGATTGGTACAGCATAGGGTTAAATACAGAGCGAAACTTCCCCTATACTGTCTCAATGTACCTGAACGAGAATTGTGTGTTGAGGTGACCCAAACTCGTTTTATGTTGGACCTCTCTTGACAGGAGCTCTATCCTATCAGCATCTTAAGGTTTTTTTTGTTAAAAATGTAACTGAAATTGTGACCTTTAAATATGGCATCCTCTCCCTGTTTTACATCTGCCTCTCTCATACAATTTACGCCTGCACCCTTTTCTCCTCTCAGACCCTCTCTACTATCGTCCCAACTCCCTTTCACAACTCCATTTCCCTAATTAAAAGACATGGTCGAGGCAATTGCCGTAATTGTAAAACCACACACCTCTCACACCCCCTTTTATTGCGGCTAACTGTAAATTGCTTTCAGTTAGGACCCAGAAAACCATCTGATCTAGGTCCCCTGGCGACCCTTTTTTTGTTTCTCCCAGCCTGTGTGCAAAAGACTCTGACTCCAGCCTTTAATTTGTGTCTGGGGCACATGCTGCTTTAGGGATACAGGCCCCTGCAGACTCCCAGGAGACTCCTAATTCACTGATCTGTCTGATTCCACTCAAATGACTTAATTATAAAGCTGTATGCGTTAAAGGGCTAGTCCACCTCAACCAGATATGAATTAAACACATGAAGCTGGCCTGCTATCCATTTTCTGAAGCCAAATTTCAATCTTAAATATCATTAAGCATAATACTGTTGCGCACTGAAATGGTCAGTGAGAATGTTTGATATTTTTACCTACTTGTTAAGCTGTACATTGATACATTTCTGGGAGTAGGTGGGACTTGAACCCAGACCTTCTGGCCAAGAGGTAGGAACACTATCACTGAGCCACAAAAGTATTTACAAGTGTCATATTTAATACTGTGGTTGAGAGCACGAAGAGAAAGGAGTGGGGAGCAAACAGGATTCCTGCTTCTGATCGCCATCTGGTGTTGGAAAGATTGTGCATACATCAGGTCAAGATTAGATATTGTTTGTTTGTGATGACTTTGCTGTCAAATAGCCTGCTGAAACTCACTGACTGGACTCTATGTACAGAATAGCAATGTGCTCAAGCTCTTACCAGAGACCAAAAATGGTGCCTGGGGAAAATAAGTCAGTGCCTTTAGGTGATCAGGAGTGACAGTGGAAAGATATAATTATTTTTAAAATTATGTAGAACAGTTATTATTTTTCTGTGCTAAAGTGGAATTGTGTGGTTTGTGAGACTTTATGGAGACAAATTAAAAATTGGTAAAATTAATCACGGGTTTGTATTTTTGTATGAAAAGATATAACAGGTAATAAAAGAACTTTTACAGCGTCTTCACAGCATCAGAACAGCATCAACAGTGTAGTCACTGTTGTAGGAAATGTGGTAGCCAGTTGTGCACAGCAGCCGCTTGCAAACTGCAAAGTAATAACAACCAGATATTCTGATTTTAGTGATCTTGGTTGAGGGGAGGAGACACCAGGAATAAACTCCCCTTTATTCTTCAAATTGTGGCTACTCTTAAATCTCTTATATCTATCCGACAGATGCTCCCTTTAAAGGTCTGGATGAAAAGGTGATACCTCTGACAGTGCAGCACTTCATCAGCACTGGCTTTGCATTTGTCTCTAACACTTGTCCAAGAGGGACTGAGACAACTTCGCACAGAATAAATAAATGTCCTAGCAACAGTGGCTTGTGATCTCACCTAAAGAATCAAAAAGTGAGTGGGAGAGCAGACTAGGAACATTATTTGTTTCCTGAATTTTAATTTAACAACTTTAATTTAATTTAGGCATTACTATAAATATTTCATCAACCAAGTTGCACTGACTCTTAGCCTTGGAGTACTTTCATTATTAATTCTCTGTGATCATGCTACTAACATAAGTCTTGTTTCTTTGCAATCTTGGCCACTCGCTATCTCCCAACACTGTCCCTGTGCTCCTTCAGTTCTGATCTCTTGTACATTTCAGAATTTCATCAACTCTGTGCCTTCAGCTGTCTGGGCACTAAAACCATGGAGTATGTTCACTAATTCCTCCTCGGTCCCTCTCTCTCATTTCTTATTTCGGATCCTCTTACTTTGACCAAGTGTTTGATCACTTGGTTTGGTGCCACTTTGTATAGCTTGGTTTCCAATTCAATTTGGTATTATTCCCATGAAGCTCCTCAGAAAGTTTTACAATGTTAAAAACGCTATATGCTTTTCACTAGTGTGGTAGGCCACTGAGCTACAATAAAATGTACTTTTTAAAATGATGTTTCTACATCCATCTCAGACATATTCCTTAACATACAGGAGTAGACCATTCAGCCCCTTAAGCCTGTTCCACCATTCAATGAGATCATGGCTGACCTGTGGCCTAACTCTGTATCCCTGCCTTTGGTCCATATCCCTTAATACATTTGATTAACAAAAAAGTTCCATTTCAGATTTAAAATCATCAACTGACCCCCAGCATGCACCACCATTTGTAGAAGAGTGTTCCAAACCGCTACCAACTTTTGTGTAAATACTGGGCTGGAATAGATCCTGAATTCATAAACAAAAACAAAAGTTGCTGGAAACAGCAGGTCTGGCAGCATCCAGAAGTGAAATCAGAGTCAACGTTTCGGGTCCAGGTGACCTTTCCTCAGAACAGGATTCATATCCAATCACAGCGAACTTCTGAACTGACCACAAGAATTCTTCTCAAAGTCTCGAAATCTGCCTCTTTCCCCTTGTCCATATGTAACTCCAGTCCCACACTTGCCCCTAGACCAACAAGGGACGGTCAACAAATGCAACTGTACCATTACTCAACCAAAAGAAAGAAAACAGACTCTGCATCAATGGGCTTTCGATAAAATTTGTTACAAGTTTTTTATTATAATTTGTCTTCAGCTGAGCTTCCTGAATGAAGGTGAAAACTGTTAGTGGAGGATCCTTGTGGTGCAGTGGTAGTGTCCCTACCTCTGAGCTGAAGCCCATCCCACAGCTCACCTGCTCCACAGGTGTGTAATAACACATCTGAACAATTTGATAACACATCTGTCCAGTGACCTCACACTCCACCGCATCCTCACACAATTGCATAAAGCTTGGTTTGAACTCAGGAGGGTAATGGACTGACTATGGTGCCAACTGCAGTCAAATAAGCTACAGAAAATGCTTGAGTTATGTGATAAAAATGGCCAGCTGGTTAAAGGACAGGATTCTCAGTGCACCTTTTGCAATTAGTTCTTCAGGAGATAAAGAGAGAAGATCGGCGATGTGGCAGGTTAGTGGTAACACTGACAAAGTATTTACTGGCATTATTTACAACAGTAAAATAATTTTTGGGTGAGTTGGCAGTGTGGGAGAGTAGGGAAGGGGAATCACAGGGTTGAAGATGTTAAACTCTTATACATTGGAGAATAAAAACCAACAACTAAAAAATCCCCCCTATTATAATTTGATTGCCAACTCACCCAGTGCCTTTTGTGAGCAGCTGGGGGGGTGCTATACTGACAGGATGATGAACAGGTTGTGACGTAAGGAAGTCATGTAGAATATTGAGCAGTGATGGGCAGTCTAGAGACTCTAAGACCGTGAGAGTGTCTGGGGTGCTCTGATGATTTATAAAGGGGTGTTGTTCAATGCAAGATGTTGATTTAAAGCAACACAATAGTCTAGTCGCTTACACACACATGGAAGGACGACTGTTCTTGCAAATTAATTAGATTGCTGGCAACATTTTCAGACAATTTTAACTCTTTCACTCAAAAGCAAACTCACCTAAGGTGCAAATGAATGGTTGTCGACATAGTTTTAATATCACTTTTTTATTTTTGAACTAAAACACTGAGAAACTAAAAATTTTCAGGCAGTACCAAGGGTGAAAATGAAAGGTGGATGGTAAGGTGAATCTAATGAGGGGTATGTAAGAACAGGCATGGCTTTAACATTATGCCATGTTTTCATGTTGTGAGAGCAGGTTTTGTTTCCCCTAACTTCCACATTTTACAGATTCATAGAGTCCACAGAGTGCAGAAAAGGCCGTAAAGCTCATCAAGTCTGTACCGACAAACACTACCACTAAAGGTGCACGAGTCCCAAGTTCCTGCACTTGTCCCATATCCCTGAACATTATGACATTTGAAGTATAAATAAGCAGATGTGTTGAAAGAGCTTGGAAATTAATGTAGGCTCAGCATGGATGGCAAGATCGGCAAACGACAAAGTATGGTAGGCCAGAGTTGACCATCCCACTGGCAAACCATACAACAATTCAGTGGCTGCTGCAAATGAGAAGTAAAAATAGAAAATGTGCAGAACACTCAGCAAGTCAGGCAGCATCTTTTGGGCAAGAAACTGAGTTAGCATTCAAGGTTGATGATCTATTCTGATGAAAAGATCATTGGTCTGAAAGATTAACTCCATGGATGTAGGTTTGCTCGCTGAACTGGAAGGTTCGTTTTCGAATGAACCTTCCAGCTCAGTGAGCAAACCTACATCCAGAACCTCAATCTGAGCTACAAATCTCAAAACTCGCTAACATTAGCCCTGCTTCTCTCTCCACAGATGTTGCCAGATCTGCTGAGTTTCTCCAGCATTCACTTATTCCTTTACAGTATTACTGGCTAGGCTTACGATATCAGGTTCCTTTCTGAATGTGACCTTGTTCTGTAGCAGCACATCCCAAACACACAACCTCCACCATTGAGGGTAAAGCATGCATGGGAACATTTGAGCTCCTTTCCAAATCACTCACTTTTCAAACTTTGATATACTATCATCCTTTCATTGGTGCTAGTGATCTCTCCCGGTGTAAGAGCACTTTCACCCATCTTCTCAAGGACAGCAAGAATCAGATTACACATGACCTCTAGGGGTTACTGTTGGGACTGTTCAATAGGACAACATTGCATATCTTGACATGGAGTTGCTTTTCTGGGCTGTGCTCTCAGAGAGATGACTCGTGGCAATTTAACCTGAGGGTCACCTCAAACAAGGGGAGAGGTTCTGGAGGAGAGTCCTTCAAGGCAGTTTCAGCCAAGAATGGAACTGAACCTACGCTGATAATGTTAACCTGCATTGCTAGCCAGCCATCCAGCTAACTTAGCTAACTGACCTCTGTTTCTTAATTTAGCAAATTATCAAGGTGTTCACAGGAATGTTAATTGTAACTCAGACAAGTCTCATTCATCCATGTGCATTGCCATGCATTGGCCCCTATCCTGTAACTCAGAGTTACACATCATAGAAACAAACCCTTTGGTCCAACTCATCCACACAGACATCATATTCTGACCTAGTCCCATTTGTCAGCATTTGGTCTTCCCATCCATATACCCATCCAGATGCCTTTTAAATGTTGTAATTGTACCAGCCTCCATCACTTCCTCTGGCAGCTCATTCCATACAACCTCTGGGTAAAAAAGTTACCCCTTAGGTCCCTATTAAATCTTTCCCCTCTCACCTATGCCCTCTGGTTTTGGACCCCCAACCACCCTAGGTAGACAACCTTGGCCGATTCATCCTATGCATGCCCCTCATGATTTTATTGTGATGGACCAGACCAACTCCATCAAAATATATTAATACGATCATCTAGATCCTAACTTTTTCTTATTTTAAAGGCAAGTGTAAGGCATTGTGTGTTGCAGATACAATTTGATTGGTCAAACTACTCAACTTTAAGCAAAACATACTTTGTTTTATTTTTATGTTAAAGTACAGACAAAATAAAAACAAAATAGAAGAACTGGCTTAGCTTTAACTCTATTAGAATGCTAAACAAAATAATATATAAACTGCTATTAATGAACTGTTCCAATATTTTAACATCTCAGAAACACACCCTTGGCAATGGCAAATTCAATAAAATAGATTGTCTCACATACAATTCTAGCAGCCAGAAGAGAACCCCAACTTTTGGCTAGAACAGAGACAAGAATGAGAGTCTCCACATCCAGCTACAAGACCCCAACAACTGCAGAAAGCCAAAAAGTGAAAACCTGGTTCTGTGGGAGCTTGACCCCACTCATTCAGGCTGCTTCTATTGTTCCAACTTTTCTAAAAAGAAACACCCTGACACCCAGACCACTTGGTAGCTCTGTCTAAACCTTAAGAAATAGGACAAAATAGACCTCTTAAAGCCATAGTATCATCACACTGGCCCCCCTCCCCCAAAAAGAAATATACAAAGATGTTTTAATTTTTAAAAATCTTTCGCCTTCCACTGTTAGCACAGTGAAACACATACACATTACATTGACTCTAAGCATGCAAGCATTCCCTCTGGAAGAAAACTCAATTTGATAACTTCTTTATTTAATTTGAATAATGTCCAATCCAGAATCGCATTTTGCTTCCCTTCCCAATCAAATGCCTTTTGAGCATATTCACATGACTCACTCATTTCTTTATATCTAGTATTTTTATCAAATAAGTCACCTCACTAAACTTCCTGCTTTTAAAGGTTGACCTATCACAGAGTAACATTAACCCCTTACCTCAATTAGCAAAATTACAAAATTTTGACTTGTCTGCTTCCTGTTTCATCACATGCTGTGTTACTTTCAAATGCTATCCGGCCAACTCACCCGCTGTAGTTTATCTTTCCCTAAAATTTGACACAGTCCAAATATGTGGTCTCTGAACTCTGACTCACCAATTTCTCCTTAATTTCAGTGGTCCTCTTAACTTGTGCCTAAAAACTAATTCAAATTGTGAGTTTAGTGGATTCATTAGGTGCATCCCTAATTGCAAACAGTGCAAATGGAATTCCATTATCTCACACCTCTGGATATTGTTGACTGTTAAGTCCTCAACATGGTCTTTAAAGTTTGATCCCATCATTCTAATGTTTCCTGAGATTATGGATGGTACACAGTGGATTTGAATTATTTTATTTCTAAAGTATCCATAAATTCTCAAATAATTTTGATGTAAAATTTGACCCTTGATTGATTGTTTTTCTGTGCGTGGCCCATATCCTGTAAAAATTTGAGTAACTCTTCTACAATCCTTTTAGCCGTGATACTATGTAATGGAATGACCTCTGGAAATCTAGTGGACACATCCATTCTGGTCAACTAATAGCATTCCCACATTTTGCTTTATGTTGGGAGTCCTGCATAAAAGCTCCCTCAAATGCAGGAATGGGGATTAAGGGTGCTGATTTTATCACCGCTTGAGATTTTCCAATTACCCGACATGTATGACATGTCCAGCAAAAGTCAACCACATCCGTATGCAATCCAGACCAATAAATATGTTTTTCTTCTATTCTAGCTTGAATTTTCCCAACCTCCTACTGGTAATTCATTTGCTACCCGCAACACCACCTTCCTAAAACCCATTTGTAATACAACTTGATGAACGTCTGCCCATTTTTTATCTGTCTGAATGTGAGATGGTCTCTATATCCTTATTAAGATGTCATTTTTAAGATAGTAACATTCTGGGATACGCTCAAATTCTTCTTCTGTGTATGCTTTTTGACATGAGTGATTTAGCTTTTCATCTTTCTGTTGTAATTCAGCAAAATTCAGCCCTCCACCTGTTCTTGTTTTTTTCTCAACCATTTGTTCCAACATAGTGAAGTTTTAATTATCAGAAACTATCTCTATTCTTCGATTTCTCCTCCTGTTTCCACCCGTGGCTATGCACTTGAATTTTAGCTATTTCCAATGATTCCTTATTAGCACAGTCAGGAAAAATCTATCTTCCCAGTGCTTTTTCTAAACCACCGACACTGTGACTTCATGTGGCCTACTTTATTATAATGAAAACTCCTGAGCTTTTTTTTTACTTCTCTTTCCCCATCATGGGTTTCCTTTTTTTGGTAAACAATCTTTACTATCTTCAATGAAATCTCATTATCCCTTACCATCTGAGGATTTTTCTTTTCCCCAATTTTCATCCCTCACAGATTGAAATTGATGTCAGATGCCAAACTTTGATTCATGAACCAACTCAATCATCAGTCATTTCTGCTGCTAACCTGGCAGTTTTAACTCTCTGTTCTTCCACAAGTTCTCACTACTTCAGAAATTGAATTTTCCCCCTCTAATGTTTGATCTATTTTCAATGCCCTTATCCACCGCATAAAATTATTGTTTGATTCTTTCAAACTATGTACAGTTGACCAGGTTTCTTCCTTAGATTCCTAATACGATGTCTATAGGCTTCTTGGTAGTAGATTGTATGCATTTTAAATGGCTTTTTTCACCACATCATACTCCCCAGATACCTCCTCTGATAGTGAAGCAAATACCTCACGAGCCCTACCTTCCAACTCTGTTTGAATCACATGGTCGCCAGCCAGCTCATTTGTTTTGCCACTTTCTCAAATGAAATGAAAAAGGCTTCTACCCCCTTGTCGTCAAACTTTGGCAAAGCTTGAACGTATTTAAACAGGTCTGGGTGGCTATGATGATATTGGTCTCCAGCACTATCCTCATCACTACTCCTACCTTTTTTTATTCATTTGAGAGACTTGGGGATTGCTGACTGGCCAGCATTGATAGCCCATCCTATGTGCCCTTGAGAAGGTGGTGGTGAGCTGCCTTCTTGAATCGCTGCAGTCCACTTGCTGTAGGTTGATCCACAATGCCTGTAAGGAAGAAATTCCAGGTGACCTATTCCCAAGTCTGGGTGGTGAGTGGCTTGGAGGGGAACTTGCAGGAAGTGGTGTTTCCAAGTACCTGCTGCCCTTGTCCTTCTAGCTGGAAGTGGTCGTGGGTTTGGAAGGTGCTGTCTAAGGATCTTCGGTGAAATTCACCACTATCTCCACCATTTTAAATCAACTTTTGAGTTTTCAAATACAACCTCAAATTCAAAAACACTTGCTTCCTCCTTTTCTTCTGTTAGGGTCTTCCATTCCTTTTCTGTTTTTTATTTCAGGGCTATTCTTTCCATTTCCCTCTGCTAGAGCTATTCTTTCTTTCTGCTTTCAACTGTAATTCAAACTGTTTCATTTCCTTTTCATGTTCAAGCTGCTTCATTTGCAACTGAATTTTAGCCATTTCCAAAGATTCCGATGGTATTCAAAGTTTGTGAGAAGATTTGTAGCTCGGGTGCTCATTGCTGTGGTTCTGTTCGCCGAGCTGGAAGTTTTTGTTGCAAACATTTCGTCCCCTGTCTAGGTGACATCCTCAGTGCTTGGGAGCATCCTGTGAAGCGCTTCTGTGGTGTTTCCTCCGGCATTTATAGTGGCCTATCCCTGCCGCTTCCGGTTGTCAGTTTCAGCTGTCCGCTGTAGTGGCCAGTATATTGGGTCCAGGTCTATGTGTTTGTTGATGGAGTTTGTGGATGAGTGCCATGCTTCTAGGAATTCCCTGGCTGTTCTTTGTTTCGCTTGCCCTATAATGGTAGTGTTGTCCCAGTCAAATTCATACACATAGACAAGGAAGAAACCATGGTCTCATTCGACTAACGGCACTGTTCACGTGTATTGACAAAGCCCTAGCCAGAGAAACAATAGCCAACCTGCTGAACAGACATAACAGACAACAGGACGTTGAACCCATCAACAAAGACGGCATACTTAAACTGGACTTGTGCCTCACAACACACTTCACATTCAACAACCAGATATACGAACAAATCAACGGAACACCCATGGGCTCACCGATCTCCGGACTCATAGCAGAAGCAGTAATGCAAAGGTTAGAACAAACAGTCTTACCACAAATTCAACCCAAACTCTGGGTCAGATATGTCGATGACACGTTTGTAATCATTAAAAACACGGAAATAGAGAAAACACACCGGATCATCAACGCCACACCCACAGGAATCCGATTCACGAGAGAGGAAGAAAAGGACAACCAACTCCCATTCCTAGACGTGAGGGTACAGAGAACACCAAACGGAGAATTCACCACAAAGGTTTACAGGAAAGCCACACACACAGACCAAATCCTGAACTATGAAAGCAACCACCATGAGTGCCATGCTGCTAGGATTTCCCTGGCTGTTCTTTGTTTGGCTTGCCTTATAATGGTAGTGTTGTCCCAGTCGAATATACCGGCCACTACAGCGGACAGCTGAAACTGACAACCGGAAGCGGCAGGGACAGGCCACTATAAATGCCGGAGGAAACACCACAGAAGCGCTTCACAGGAGGCTCCCAAGCACGGAGGATGTCACCTAGACAGGGGACGAAACTTTTGCAACAAAAACTTCCAGCTTGGCGAACAGAACCACAGCAATTCCGATGGTATTTCTGGTAATTGTAAATGTTGAGCTGTTGCTACAATTACCTCCCCTTTTTGCGCAAAGGCAAGCTCAACTCCAGCTCTGGTCTGCCAACTCCGAAAGCTTTGCCTGGCTCACTTTCTGTAAAACTTCCAAAGTGACTTCTTCTATCCCCAGGAATCTCTTAGTGATTGAAACAACTATTACTACACAAGTTACACACTATTTAACCAACCAATACAACACCTAAAAAGAGAACACCAACACCACTGTGAATCCAATAATCCTAAACCCAATCTGGAATTGAAGATTCTGATTCTGAGAAGAGCCCCCAATGTGTGATGGAGCAGACCAAACTCTTTCAAAATACATTATGATAGCTTTGTTACTAACTTTTTCTTATTTTAAAGCTAAATGTAAGACAACGCGTTCCAGACACAATTTGTTTGGTCAAACAAACTTTATTTCTACACTACATTTAAAATATAGACAAAATAAAAAGAACAGAATCAACTTAATCATAACTCTAATGAAATAGAATCCCTACAGAATGGAAGCAGGTCATTTGGCCCAACAAGTCCACACTGAACCTCTGAACAGTATCCCACCCAGACCCAACCCCTACCCGATCCATGGCTAACCCACCTAACCAGCACATCCCTTAATAATATGGGCAGTTTAGCATGCCTACTCCATCTATCTTGCACATTGTTGGACTGTGGGAGGAAACCCATGCAGACACAGGGAGAATGTGCAAACTCCACACCGACAGTTACCGAAGGCTGGAATTGAACCCAAGTTCCTGGCACTGTGAGACAGCATTGCTAACCACTGAGCCACCATGCTGAAATGTTTAATAAAATAACACATATATTAACTACTACTAATTAACTGTTCCAATAAAGTAATATCCCATAAATACACCCTTAGCAAAGGCAAATTCAATAAAATAGATTGTCTCAATTGAGCCCAGCATGGGAGAGAGATCAGGCCCTGCATGAGGGACAGAAAGATCGGGCTCAGCATGGAAAAGTCCAGGATGAGCAACTCCAGGCTCATGGCTAAAGGATGACTGTGATTTGGAACTTCTAATTTATTTCTTTATTTTTCTACTTTTTAACCTAAGTTTTTGTAGCTGGTTACTTTGTACCTATGATGGTGCAGTGAATGGCGACATTGTACATTTTTTACTGTACTTCTATTTCCCTATACTTGAGTACTTGACAAGAAAACCTAAATCGAAACCCTAATTCGAATTCAAATTCACATGTAATTCTAGCAGCAGGAAAAGAACGCCAGCTGTAACAGAGGCAAAAAAACGTTTCCACACCCAGCTTCAAGACAATAGCAACTGCCCAAAGTTGGGGCGGCATAGTGGCTGAGTGGTTAGCACTGCTGCCTCACAGCGCCAGGGTCCCAAGTTCGATTCCAGCCTCAGGTGACTGTTTGTGTGGAGTTTGCACATTCTCCCTGTGTCTGTGTGGGTTTCCTCCCACAGTCCAAAGATGTGCAAGTCAGGTGAATTGGCGATGCAAAATTGCCCATAGTGTCAGTTGCATTAGTGGGAGGGAAATGGGTCTGGGTGGGTTACTCTTCGGAGGGTCAGTGTGGACTGGTTGAGCCGAAGGGCCTGTTTCCACACTGTAGGGAATCTAATTAATCTTAAAACTAAAAATCCTGGTTCTGTGGGAGGTTAACCCCATCCATTCAGGCCTCTTGTATTGATGAAACTTTTAAAAAACCTCAAGGCCTCACAAGTGTTTACTGGATTCGAGGAGATCGCTTGGCGCCCATCTCAACCTTTCTTCAAACAAAAGGACAAAATAGAGTTCTTAAAGCCATAGTATTGCCACAACATAACCTTTAGAAAAAAGATCAATATACAAAGATGACTTCATTTTTAAAAAAACTTAAGCCATTAGTACATATTAGTAAATTAGTACTAATAGAAAATGCATATACCTGTACATGGATCTCATCCACCCAATGAAAATGGATGACCCAGCACCAGCACTGATCTATTAGTGATTGTTTTATACTCAAACCCCCTAGTTCTAGTCTCCACACAGAAGTAAAAATTCTCATCACCCTATCAAACATCCTGCTTTATTTGGTGACCCCAAGCATTTGCTTGGTGAGAGAAAAGAGACCCAGCTAGTTCGGTCTGTCCTGATAGTTTGACATCTCAGATATGGTGCAATCAGGGTGCTCAGTGTCAAATGATATTGATGATGCTACTGAGAAGAACCTTGAGACGTTTTACTATTTAAAGATGCTATTTAAAAGCAAGCTTCTGGTAGTGTTATTAAAATGATAGTTTAAAAGTGATTTACATGGCCAGATATAGGCAGATAAACAGATTTGGATATTTGCACCATCTTTTTGGTTTAGATCATGCACTTGCTCCTTCACTAAGTAAACAGTGACAATCAACTTGGTTAGAGTTGAAAATTCACTTTCTTAAATTTCAATTTCTGCTTTGCAAACAACTAGGAATTTAAGCTCCAAAATTGCAAGACTAGTCACCTTAAATATTCAAAGAATATTATTTTGGTGCCTGTGATTTTTTTCTCTCCTGACTTTGTTCACAGCTCTGTTCAGCAGATTCATTTTTAATGGAGGTTGACTACAGGACAGTCCCAGTCAGCAACCATAGAACTCCTCTATTCAGCACTCAAAGGGTTAAAAAGAACATACTTCCTCTGTCTAGCCTCCCACATTAAAAAAAATCAGTGTTTAAGTTAATGAAATGCTAGGATACCAGGTCTGTTACTACACCAAGGTTAAACGGTGCATCTGTTTTTGGGCCTAGTTAGGCCTTCATCATAGCAACGGTTGCTAGGGTGTAGGCCGAGGGTAGTGGCAGCAGACATTTTTAACAGACATCCCAGACAGTATCCCTTGGGGTATAACACAATGAATTATACACTGTCTGGAAAAACTAAAAGAAGGGTTACATTACAATTCCAGATATTCTCATCGAAGCATAATTACAACTCAATGCATGAACTCAAAACGCTTCATCTCCATTGTAGAAAAATTCTTGATCAGAGAGTGCCATTTTCCACGGCAATTCGTGCTTCTCACAATTAGTGAATGGGACCTCATCACACTGATATCGCACCAGAGACTGTCATAACCCAGTGAATCTGATTATATGCGACAATATTTAAATATCAATTGCAAAGAAGGACAACCCCAGTTGTTAGATCCCCATTAACCAGTAAAATTACATAAAGTCACTGACTAGACTGTATTCACAAAGTAAAAACATAAAAATCCACATGCGGCATATTTTTGGACATATTAAATCGATGCGACTCGTTCTTGCATCAGTCTGATGGCTTGACCTCATTTGCTGGCCATTAACTTGACGGTACTGAATACAGTGCATTCAGCTCCAACTTGAAACGTTAACTGTTTCTCTCTCCGCAGATGCTGCCAGATCCACTGAGTTTCTCCAGTATTCCGTGCATTTTAGATTTCCAGCGTCCGAAGTATTTTCCCTTTATCCAAGCGTTGCACACATGACAACAATAAATCAATCTATCAATATATGTACACAGACACAGTGAAAAGTGTTGCTTTGCATACTGTATAGGCAAATTGGACCATACAAAGTACTTCAGGGTAGCAGAATAGAGTGCAGAGTACAATGTTACAGCTGCAGAGAAGGTGCAGAGAGAGATCAGAATTAACATTTGAGAGGTCTGTCCAAAAGTCTGATAAAGCAGAGAAGAAGCTGCTCTTGAATGCATTTGTGTTTTTTCAAACTTTGATATCTTCTGCCCGATGGAAGAGGGTGAAAAAGAGCATAACTGGGGTTATATGTCGATACAAATAAAGAACAGTATAGCACAGGAACAGGCCCTTTGGCCCACCATGAACTACCGCCTTCCAATACTGCTTCTTAACAGTTAGCCCTCTGAGATGGACTAGGATAATACCATGTCTGAGATGGCAAAACTGTCAGGACAGACTGAACTAACTGGGTTTCTTTTCTCTAGACAAGAGAATGCGCAGAAGTCTCATGGAGATCTAAAAAAATTATGAAATGTGCTTTAAACAATAGTGAGAGGTTTTTTTTAAACTTGAGTGGAGACTAGAACTATAACCTACAAATGTAAAATAGTCTCTATTTAGATCAATCCTGGATCGTGCTAATTCCATCAGCACTCAACTGTTGTGCTGGGTCAGCCGTGATCATCAGACAGCTGACAGACATTTATCGTAGAATCTTCTAGATGAGGTACTTACCATTAGGACATAACCTCCTGGATACCTATGCCTCTGCTAGATAGATGTTTTCCCAATCAACCTGTTCAGAGATATTATTACAGATCTCTGGAGCTGGTGGGACTTAACCCCATGCCCCCTGGCCCACAGCTAGGGACACTCCCACAGCATCACAATAAGGCCCTCCCCAAGTCTCCACAACAAAGATACTTGAGAGATCTGAAGATGGCAGACATCAAAACTGACAACCAAGAGACAGTCACTGACAGCCAAAACTTCTGGAGGCTGACTGCCCACAGGGATTTAAGAGGCATGCAGAAATGAAAACCCCAGCTAGCTGAGAAAAGGACTCAGAGAAAACAGAGGTCATTGAGTTGTGTAGCTTTTCCCTCTGTCTCCCCATTGCCTCCCTCTGTGCCAATGCCAAAGAGATGGTCATCCCAGAGTGAGACTCCTGAATCAATTCAGGTGACACTTAGCACAGAGCTGACCCCTGCAGAACAAACCATCAAAGGCTGCTTCTAACAGTAGGGAACCCAGGAGAACCTTCATGAGACAGAGGTTGGTGACTGCACAGTACCATAGGGAGTGCACAAGGAAAACCGCACAGAAGTGTTTAAGGAAAGTTGGATATATACCAGGGAGAAATAAATAATTTTGTGCTGATAGGCTGAAATAAAGTGGGTTTTAAAGAGGCTGGCATGGATCAAACATTTAAAGGTCAACTGGGCTGAACAGTCTATTACTAAACTGTATGCTCTATTTGAATGAGAATGATGCCATTCAGTGGCTCTTCTAAGAACTGACAAAAAGTCTTTACAGCAAAGATGATAGGCAGATCACTGAGATTCAAAGTTTGTGAGAAGATTTGGAGCTCAGGTGCTCGTTGTTGTGGTTCTGTTCGCCGAGCTGGGAATTCGTGTTGCAGACGTTTCGTCCCCTGTCTAGGTGACATCCTCAGTGCTTGGGAGCCTCCTGTGAAGCGCTTCTGTGATCTTTCCTCCAGCATTTGTAGTGGTTTGAATCTGCCGCTTCCTGTTCTCTAAACAGAGAACAGCCAGGGAATTCCTAGAGGCATGGCACTCATCCAGATTCAATCAATAAGCACATCGACCTGGACCCAATATACCGACCACTGCAACGGACAGCTGGAACTGACAACCGGAAGCGGCAGATTCCGAAACGTCTGCAACACAAATTCCCAGCTCGGCAAACAGAACCACAACAACAGATCACTGGGACTTGTTTAGAAATTCTCAATCACTTGCGGCATGAGACCAAAGCAATATTTTCCCCCAAAGTACATTTCCGATATAACTGTGGGCGGCATGATGGCACAGCAGTTAGCACTGCTGCCTCACAGCGCCAGAGACCCAGGTTCAATTCCCGCCTCAGGCGACTGACTGGGTGGAGTTTGCACATTCTCCCCGTGTCTGCGTGGGTTTCCTCCGGGTGCTCCAGTTTCCTCCCACACTCCAAAGATGTGCAGGTCAGGTGAATTGGCTATGCTAAATTGCTCGTAGTGTTAGGTGTAGGGGTATGGGTGGGTTGCGCTGCGCTTCGGCAGGTTGGTATGGACTTGTTGGGCTGAAGGGCCTGTTTCCACACTGTAAGTAATCTAATCTAATCATAACTAGTCAAACTTTCGACATGTTGCAAGACCACAAGTGAAGATAGTCGTGTTGTGGGAGGGAGGTCGCTCAGTCAATGCATAAAGGCACAACTCAGTTTTTAATCATACAAATACTTTTATTGTGTAGTGGGCTGCACCTCCTGACACAGGTTCATATTGCAGGAAGTTCTGCATTTGTGAAATGCTCTGCTAGTAAAAAGTATAGTAGTCCCCAAATAAGCACAGTAAATATGTGAACAGGACAGAATCACATCACTGGCAGTAGTGGCAGAGGGGGAGTTAAAATATTTCCATCATTGGTTGGTGATTCTGGAACGGGGGACATAATCAGAATTAAGGACAGACCATTCAGGAGAAATGTCAGGATGGACTTCTGCACATAAAGGGTAGCAGATGTTTGGAACTCTCTTCCACAAATGGCAGTGGATGCCGGATCAGTTGATAGTTTTAAATCCAAAATAAATTTTTAGTAAGTAAAGTTATGAAGGGATATGTGACAAAGGGAAGAATATGGAGTTAGGCTACAGATCAACCATGATCTCATTACTTGAGAGAGTAGGTTCAAGGGACTGTGTGCACTTTGCAGGTGTAGCAGGCATTCTCTTTGTAGTAGTGTATGCATCAGGTCAGTGAAACAGGAGCAGTCCCTTACATAATGCAGGAGGGAGAAGCAGCACTGAAGTCATGTCGAACCACCACTGGTGGGAGGGAGTAACGACAGCTTGGCATGTTTACATGGAAGGTGTCCATTGTAACATAGATAATGTGGTAATTTATAATGGAAATTAAAGACTGTAAAAATAAAATTGAGAGCAGGAAGTGCAGAGATGTAAAATGTTTAATATATTGAGATATTCAATATTTTACTAATTCATCATTCATGTGCCTCTTCTATACACCTCTATTAACTTGCAACTAATTCAAGAGAATAGATTCTCCTCAGTTTAGAACCATGAACACAGTTTATTTTGTTTTGTTTTAAAAAGAGTCAGTTTTACTATTAGCAGAGATTATGTCAATTTTCATTTCTTGTTGCAGACATCTACCTCACAGGAATCAATGGGCAGCAGAACTGGCTACTGGGATTTCTGATCCTAATCACTCAGAATCACAGCAGTCGAAAATTAGTGAGCAACAGTTCTTCACTTGGTTAGCAACAATGCACTGAGATCATAACTCAATGACAACTTACATTTATGTAGCATCTTTAAGGAGTCTCTTCAAGGGTGAGAGATAGGGAGTTTCAGCGTGGGAATTAATTAGCTTAGAAGCTAGGAAGGTGAATGCAAAGCCACCAGTGGTGAAGCACTTAAAACTAGGGCTGCTCAATGACCAGAATTATAGAGCCAGCCAGAGATAGGGCTATGAAGAGATTTTAATACAAGGTTAATAATTTTAAAATCAATCATCAGCACACGGGTGGTACAATGGCTCAATGATTATTAGCACTGCTGCCTCACAGCAGCAGGGATCCAGGTTTGATTCTGGCCTCAGGCGACTGTCTGTGTGGAGTTTGCACATTCTCCCCATGTCTGCGTGGGTTTCCTCCCACAATCCAAAAGATGTGCAGATTAAATGGATTGGACACACAAATTGCCCAGTGTTAGGTGCATTAATGAGGGGGGAAATGGGTCTGGGTGGGTTAATCTTTGGAGGGTCTGTGTGGACTTGTTGGGCCGAAGAGCCTGTTTCTACACTGTAGAGAATGTAATAATCTAACTGGGCTGATAGGTGAGAAGGACTTGTTGGAGAAAGTTTTAGATGGCACATAGTTTAGAGAGGGGAGAATGAGGAAGACCAGTCAGTCAGTGCACTGTAGTAGTAAAGAAGAATTAATAAAGCCAAGAATAAGGTAGATGAGCTGAGAGAAGGGTGAAGATGGGAAATGTTACAGAACTGGAAATAGGCAACCTAGGCAGCCTTCATAATGCTAGGAGAAAGTGAGCACTGCAGATGCTGGAGATCAGAGTCAAAGAGTGTGGTGCTGGGAAAACACAGCAGGTCTGGCAGCAGCCAAGGAACAGGAGAATCGAAGTTTCTTCATCAGGATGAGGGAGTGGCCCAAGGGAGTTGAGAGATAAATTGTGGAGGGAGTTGCTGGGAATGTGTTAGGTAGATGAAGGTGGGGCATGATGGTGATAGGTCAGAAAGGAGGGTGGAGCGGATGAGTGGGAAAGAAGATGGACAGGGAGGACAGTTCAAGGGGGCGGTGCTGAGTTAGAAGGTTGGCTCTGGGATAAGGTGGGGGGGGGGGGGGTGGGAAAATGAAGAAACTGATGAAATCTACATTGATCCCACGTGGTTGGAGATTCCAAGGTGGAAGATGAGGCATTCCTCCTCCAGGCATCAGGTGGTGAGAGTTGGCAGTGGAGGCGGCCCAGGACTTGCATGTCCTTAGTGGAATGGGAGGGGGAGTTGAAGTCTTCAGCCACAGGGTGGTGGGGTTGTTTAGTGCATGTGTCTTAGTGATGTTCTCTGAAACATTCTGAAAGTTGGCATTCTGTCTCCCCAATGTAGAGGAGACCACACCAACAGCAACAGAGTAGATGCGTGGAAGTACAGGTAAATCTCTGTTGGATGTGGAAAGATCATTTGGAGCCTTGGATGATGGTAAGTAGAGAGGTATGGATGGTAAGTAGGGAGGTGCGTGGCAAGGGAGAGT
The DNA here is from genome assembly GCF_004010195.1 of Chiloscyllium plagiosum. Lineage (NCBI taxonomy): Eukaryota > Metazoa > Chordata > Chondrichthyes > Orectolobiformes > Hemiscylliidae > Chiloscyllium > Chiloscyllium plagiosum. The sequence goes on from NC_057740.1 coordinate 40,031,455, forward strand.
GCCGGGAGTGGGTGCCTTCATAATGCTATGAATGCTGGTCAGAAGCTTCATTCATCAAGAATGCTAGCAGACGGATTTATTTTCAGCCTGTTAGCAGGGACAGGAAACAGAGTTGGTAACTAGGAAACATTCACAACTGTTCCCAATGACAGAGGATTCTAGATCTAGATGTCACAGTCTAAGGATATGGGGGTAGGCTTTTAGGACTGAGATGAGGAGAAATATCTTCACCCAGAGAATGGATAACCTGTGGAATTCTCTACCACAAAGCAGTTGAAACCAAAACATTGTGTGTTCTCAAGGAATTGGATAAAGTTCTTAGGGGTCCAAAGGGATCAAAGGGAGTGGGGAGAAAGCAGGAAGAGGGTACTGAGCTGGGGGTGGGTTGGAGGAACAGGTAGGAAATGAGAGTTGCATCACAGGGAGAAAGCAATGAGAGTCAGATGGTGGATGGAAAATGAGAGCCGGACTATGATGGCAATTAAGAGGGGCAAAGGGCATATAGTCAGAGCATCAGGGGACTCCTGCTAATCTCTTTCCCAACTACTGGCACTGATTAATATTTCACTGCCTTGATTGGTCAACCTGACAGTATTCCTTTTTGGCCAGTAAACAGCCATGGAATCACCAATTAAACAATGTTCAGCTTAAACTCTCCTCCCATACTTGTGGCAGACTGGGAATTCCAGCTCAGAAGAGAGACAGAGAAAGGAGGTAGTGGTTGAGAAAAGTTGAGATAGAAAGGAGGGAGGGGAGAGAAAATGGTAGGAGTAAACAGAGACTGGGCTGGAGAAGAGAGTGAGGTGCATTGACCAGAAGGATAAACCACAGGCTGAAAGTCAGCTCACTTCTGATACTCACTTTCATGTGAATATTACTGAGGTTAGCTCTCAGCTTGCTCCACCAAGACTAGTGTTCGTTAAACCTAACTCCTTTCCTCAGCGCATGTCACCTGCCCTTTCCCAAGTGATCATGAATTGGGGCTGTTTTTCTCACTCACGTTTTGCTTCTTAAGAAAATTGGCTTTATTAAGTTTTGCTGCTTGGCATTTCTTAATGGTCATTTCTATTAATTACTCATTTAAATTACAAAAAAATTCTAAACCAATAAATCGATGAAGTTCTTGTTGACTTCTGTGGCAACCCTTACCTTGCTGAAATTTGCAGGGCTGCGAACTGTGGAGATGGGATGCTGTGAAGGAGACATCTCCAGAGGAGATAAAGTTAGTGACAGTCCTGGAAAATACAGCTCCATGTTCAATAATAATCCATAATCCAGGGGGAGATAGGACAAAGTGCCCGAGAGTTGGCATTCATTCTCTGCCAGGTAGACGTCAGCCACCAAAACCATCTTTATTGGAAAGTTTGATAACAAAATCAAAGTAACAAGGAGCTGAGGGAATACAGTGCAGCAAATTCAGAGGAAAACAAGTTAGTGTGGGAAGCACATGCCTACAATGGAGCAGAGAGCAGTGCCATCACTTCATGTTGAAATATTTTGAAGTTTGCAACTAAAACAGTTCACCCACAAAAGAAAGTTGCAACAGTAATGAATTATTGTGCCGTTTCCTGCACATATACCAATTATTTCACACTCTCCCCTCATGATAGTAGTATCTTCACAAAAAACACTTCAGTCAACTCTTCAAACTATCGTCTGTGAAACAGCACCACCTGCCGTCAAACATAATTACTGCAGAATTTTTAGAAAACAGAATTCAACGTCAGGAAGGTTAATGAGCAGATGATGCAAAATGATGGAGTCTAGCTTGTCACATCTGGCAGGTGCTCCCTATGTAGGATGACACTCCCGAGAGGACAGTTGACTGACATTGGTCGAATGGCTCCTGATCCAGGATCACACCAACAGGAATCGGTTCGGAACATAAAGGTTTCAACTTCCTCTACAATTCTTGGGACTCCAAAACAAATGACAGTCCTTTTCTTTCATTAAAACTTAAATAATTTTATTTTTCATTAACAGATTTACTCAAATAACAGACTACAGTTCAACATCTTTCAATGAAAGTCACTTGCAAGAAAAGGCAATTCCGAGGGCCACATCAGGTCTCAGTGCATATTGGAATCCGGCCTGTGAAGGATGGCAAATGTGACTGAGTTGACCTTCATTCCATCATCCTTTTTCTCCCCTCATATACTGTGCACAGCCACACCAGGTATCTAGTGTGCTACAGCCGCTGGACACAGTGATTTATACTTGTATGTTTGGTTAAAATGGACAAAACCCCAGAGTTCTCAATGAACCCCTATAGCTGAGGTCCATTCCCTATTGTGCGTGGTGACCTGGAGTAGCAGGATAATGTTATAAGAAACAAATTATAAATTTCATAAGGTTTTAACAAAATAGAATAACTACAATATTGAATGAGCTGGACTAGAGAGCGTTATTTAAAGTAGGCTGAGGTATGGCAGAAGACATTCTTTTTGAAAAGGCTGTGGTCAAGACACAATGGGTGGGATGGGAAAAGGGGCAGGGTAGAAAATCAATTTGCTCCAAAGTTCTTCATCTCTCCTGGGACCTCCAGGAGATATCCCTTTCTCCCTGGAGGTTTATGCTAGACCACTTTTGAAACCACACCTTTAATAATGTAATTAAAATGGAAATATGTTATAGGAAGAGCGAGCAATCATTTTCTTTGTTTTTGGTATAAACACCTCTCCCTGATTTCTAAGCTTTTCTAGTCTGTTTGGACATAGTTGAATGTGTGCCAGTTCCCAATTTACACTTCATCTGAGTTCTTACAAACTAGGAGCTCAACTTCAATTTGGCTTTCAGTTTTTGTGTTCATCAAGGTAAGGAACCAAACTATTTCAGACATCTATATCAGCTAAGAAGTTCCAGACAAGGTAGATCAGTTATATAAAGAGTAAAGCTCCCCAGTGTCTCCAAATATTCTCAGGACAGGTAAAGCATAGAGCTAAATATAAAGTAAAGCTCCCTCTACAATACTTCCATCAAATACTCCCAGGACAGGGACAGCACAGGGTTTGGGAAGGGAAGATGTATATTCCTTAAAAGGACATCACTACCTCAGAGATACTGACCAGCTAAACAGGGAATCAGGTGGAGATCAGGAGCTTCTGTGTTTTGCAAAATCTAAATCTTGTATTAATAACTCTCCCTTTATAAAAATGTTAATACTTATTTATGAGATATTTCAAATCTTTCAAATGAGACAACTAAAGGCTTGGCAACAAAAACTAAAAGGGACCCCTTCGCAAAAGAGATTTTAAAAAAGTAACAGCTACTAGTTAGCACATGACCACTCCAAACAGTAATGGGTTAAAACATCTAATGTAATGTCACAATTTCAGAGCATAGGGGGAACCTGAATATTTTTACGAGAGATTATTTTAAAACCTGAATACATGCAGCTGGGGACTTCCAACCAGCAATTTTCATCCGGATAGCTCTCAGATTGTGAATATGACCCAAACTTTGTCTGTATAACATTCTCCCAAAGGAATCAGTTTCAGCTCAATACAACCTGATCCGTGGATCTGCTCAAGCGACTAATCTCCAAAGGTGAGGCAGCTTAACTTCAGACCTTCTGTACCGATGCATGTGGCAACCTGAATGTGGGGTGGGAGGGGGGGATTCCAGTTCACCTGAGCCTGCTCCTGCTCTCTCTTGGTCTGTCAATTTAGTGATTCTGCTGGGCACCAATCAGGAAGCTTGTGAGCTTCCCCCACCACCATGTGCCTCCACATTCTTCAATGGAGGGGCTAATTGTGGGAACAAGATTGGTACATTCCAACATGCGTGTCTCAGTTGCATTCTCTCTGTTGCTGAAGGGAACGTTATTCATGTACACTGACACAAGAAGCCACACGGGACATGGACAGCACTCCAGAGCAGTGTAGACCCATTTCAACTTTATGTTGAAAAGCAGACAACTTAAAAAGATCAACAAAATTAATATTTAATTAAATTATTTAAACAGCTTCAGAGAGAATGTGAGGCACCAGAGTTTCAACTGCTATTATGGCACGATTAACCTCTGTGTCACACTATTATTCCAGCTTGTAAATACTTGTCCAGCAACTGTCAATTCCCATCCTGGACACTTATTAGTGAGATGCAATTTTGTTCCATTCGTTTAGAAGTCATGTTACAGATCACCCGTACTTGTAGTTACTACCTTTGTAAGGTACCGTAGTCCTGAATTTTCCGGAGGAGAATCTGCATGAGGTCGAAGGTAGTGAAGCTGGTCCCCACGGCAATAGGGCCCTTGATCCAATTCATGCTCAGGCCTTTGTACAGGCCACCAATTCCACCCTCTTCCACAATGATCTGACGCATTGTCTCTAAAATGCTTGTGTACTTGCGGCACTGCACTCCTGCCGTCTGCATCCGTCGTCGTACCACATCCAGTGGGTAGGAAGCTGACTGGCCTATTAAGCCAGCACATGCCCCAAAAAGTAGCCGCTCATGGGGGTATGGATAGGCTCTCTCTGTTAACTCTGAAACCAAGTCACATGCATTAGAGGTACATGCTGACTAAAACACATTATTTCCTAATGATCACCCCACAAAGACACTTATGAGGAACACCTTTCAGCCCATTTTAATTAACTCCTGCAGGACTTCAGTGACAGAGACTGGAGAAGCTGAAATCATTCTGCTTTGAGCATAGAGGGGTAAAGGATGTTTAATCTACATTCAGAATTATGAAGGGTTCAGTTGGAGATAATGTTTTCACCAGTAGGAAGATTAATAACCAGAAAAGACAGATTTAAGAGAAATTAGAGAAAGAAACAGAGGTAAAATGAGACAGAAGGGCTAGGAACCAAAGGGTAAATATTTAAAATAATTTGCAAATGAATGAGAACTGAAATGGCAATAATTTTTTTAAACAGTGGTCATGAGCTGGTAAGTACTGCTTGAAAGACAGTGGAAGCAGATTCAATAAGCTCTTTCAAAAGGGACATTGAAAATAATTGAAGGTGAATGGTTTGCAGGGATGACTCCATCAGAGGGCTGGCACAGAAGGATGGCTGCATGGCCTCCATTTTATCACCGGACTCAGGGTATTGCTTTTTTTTTTTTGAGAACTTTAATTTGATTTCTGGGGTTACTCTTTCATTCTTGTTCTCTCATTAGATGATGCAGTCAAATAGTAACTACCTTCTGTATTTGTTTTTTTTTACGGTTTTCTTCTTTCAATACAAAACAACACAAATATCATGGATTGCACTTAAATACGCATTATTAAACATATTAATCTAGAATTATTCTTGTTATAAAGAAATTGATTATAAATAAATCTCCACATGGTATAATGCACAGTGAAAGTGGTTATCTACAAGTACAGTGGGATTTTGATTAACTGGGCCAGTGAGCTGAGGATTGGCAGGCGGGGTTTAATTCAGATAAATGCAAGGTATTGTGTTTTGGTAAGATCAACGAGAAAAGGGCTTACACAGTTAAAGGTAGGGCCCTAGGAAGAACAGAGACACCTAGGGGTGCACATACATAATGGTATCAAAGGTAGATAGGATGGTGAAGGCGACGTTTGGCATGCTTGCCTTCATCATCAGAGCATTGATTAACATCATGTTACAGCTGTACAATACACTGGTAAGGCTACGTTTGGAGTACTGTATACAATTCTAATTGCCCTACTTTAGGCAGGATGTTATTAAACTGGAAAGGGTGCAAAAAAGATTTACTAGGATGTTACCAAGACTGGAGGGTTTGAGCTATGAGGATAGATAGGCTGGGACTTGTCCCCTGGCATACAGGAGGCTGAGAGGTGACTTTCTAAAGGTTTATAAAATCACGAGGGGCACAAATAAGACGAATAGCTAAGGTCTTTTCCCCAGGGAAGAGGAATCCAAAACTAGAAGGCATAAATTTAATGTGAGAGGAGAAAGACTTAAAAGGGACCTGAGGGACAAATTTCTCACAGAGAGGATGGCGCGTATATGGAACAAGCTGCCACATAAGTGGTAGAGGCAAGTACAATTACAATGTTTAAAAGATATTTGGACAGGTGCGTGGATAGAAAAGGTTTAGAGGGATATGGGCCAAACACAGGCAAATGGTACTAGTTCAGTTTAGGAAACGTGATCGGCATGGACAAGTTGGGGGCTAAGGGTCTGTTACCATGTTCTATTATGCTATGACTCTACATTGAAGCTCTGAGGATAGACTGGTAACCTGAAACATTTAGTTTTTAAAGAAATTAATTAATGGGATGTGGGTGTCCATCCCGAGTTGCCCTTAAGGTGATGGTGAGCTGCATTCTTGAACAGATGCGGTCCATGTGCTGTAGGCAGCGCCACATACTTGGAGGGGAAGTTCTAGGATTTTGACGACTGACACTACAAAAATGGCAATCTACTTCTAAATCAGGATCGGGAGTAGCTTCCCACTTATCGACTGTCCTTGACTTTCTAGATGGTAGCGGCTGTTGGTTTCGAACATACCATCTAGAAAGCCTTGGTATATTTCTGCACTCTATCTTGCAGATGGTACACACTGCTGCTACTGAGCTTCAGTGGTGGAGAAGGTGAATATTTCTGGGGAAGTAATGGCACAGTGGTATTGTTACTGGACTAGTAGAGACCCAGGTAATACCCTCAGGATCCAGATTCAAATCCAGATGGTGGAATTTGAGTTTTAACAAGTTGCAACTAAAAGTCTAATGTTGACCATGAAGCCATTGTCAATTGTCATAAAAAAATTATTTGTCTCATTAACATCCTCTAGAGAAAGGAATCTGATGTCCTCAGTTGCCTATTGTGCCAAAAGTTTTCAGCATCTTGCATCGTCATCAAAGAGTCAGAGTCATACAGTAGGGAAAGAGACCCTTCAGCCCAACCATCATAATCAAAGGTAATGCTAGAACACACAACAAAAAAAAACTGTCAAGTGAAAAATGCATAGAATTAACTTGAAATGAAATAATGAGGAAAATAATCAAAATTATGCCTCTCACAAAGGGTAAGAGGGCATTGAGACCTTTCTGGAACACGAACCAGGATAGGCCAAGTGGCCTCCTTCAGCTATAATGATAATGTAAATAGTGTGAAATCCGATTTGCTGATTGGGAATGGAGTTTGGGATGAACACAAACCTGGCTCAACAGCCTGATTAACAAGGCGTGATCTGGACACTTCCTGTAGGGATCACCATACTAACAGCTACTGCCGTACCTGCATGTAATTTCTTCAGTGTTTCGTAAGTGAAGAAGCTGAGCCCAGCATATGGAATCACCCCAAGGATAGTGGGTGTGAATCCACTGTACAAGGTCTTGATTCCTTCATCTCGAGTTATCCGGATGAAGACATGCAAAATATTACTGTACCTAATAGCACAAAAAATATGTAATACACCATCATAAGCAAGAAGTGCACTCAAAGTATCTCCATGGAATAAATAAGCAATCACTTCCAGTAGCAGAACGGTTGGCAACCAGAGTCTGCAGATTTAAAGCAATCAGAACTAGAGTAATGTGAAGTATTTAAAATACACTATCTGAAAACATAAAAGAAGCAGGGTTAATAGCATTCAGTGATATTTTCTAAACTCATAACTTTCGTAACTACCTGCAAGGACATGCAAGGCAACACCTGAAGGAAAGAAACAGAGCCGTGCGAAAAGAGCAGTGGGTTCTGATTAATTTGATTTCTCTATCCCAGAGTCAAAACAGAAATAATGGCAAGGTACTCTCCTTCTGTGCAGTGCAACTCTACTTTTCTCCAACACACACAAGTGACCAAAGAAATCATGCTTCTGCGTATACTTCAATGTATACAGAAATATACCATTGCAAAGTGTATCCAGCAGAAAATTAATTGCCTTCTATGCATTTCAAACTCCGTTCTTAGAATAAAAACAACAAATATTGGAGCCTTCAGCATTCAAGAAGCTTAACACTATCCAGGATAAAGACAGACTGCTAAGTCATCCATCATAAAACAAGACACAGAAGCAGAATTGAGCTATATGGTCCATTGAGTCTGCTTCATCATTCAATGAGATCTGATAATCCTCATCCCCACACTCCTGCCTTTTTCTCGTAACTTGCTTCCCTTTTAATTAAAAATCTGCCTATCTTAGCCTTTAATATCCTTAATGACCTACCCTCGACAGCCCTTCGTAGTGAAGGATTCCACAGATTCACAACCCGCTAAACAAGTTCCTCCTCAGCTCAACCTGAGTAAGTGGTTAAGATAATGCCCTCTAGTCCTAGACTCTCCCACAAGGGGAACTATCTACATCTGTCCAGTTAAACCTCAAAGTTTCCGACCCAAGTTTCTCTCACTGAAACTGAATGCTAAATTCTACCATGTAATGTCACTGTTCTCTAGGGGATAATTTATTAAACTTGCTTCATTATGCATCACCAGGTCCAAAATTGACTGGATTCTTGGTTGCTGAAAATGTGTTGCTGGAAAAGCGCAGCAGGTCAGCCAGCATCCAAGGAGCAGGAGAATCGACGTTTCGGGCATAAGCCCTTCTTCAGGAATTTCCTGAAGAAGGGCTTATGCCCGAAACGTCGATTCTCCTGCTCCTTGGATGCTGCCTGACCTGCTGCGCTTTTCCAGCAACACATTTTCAGCTCTGATCTCCAGCATCTGCAGTCCTCACTTTCTCCTGGATTCTTGGTTGCATCAACAACATATTGTTCTAGGAAACTGTCACAAACACGCTATGAATTCTTCCTTTGTAAATCTGATGTCACCAATCTACAAGAAGATTAAAGTTACCCATGATTACTGTACTGACGTTTTTTCAATGATGTCCTACCATTTTCTGATTTATTGTCTGTCCTTCAGTACAGATACTGTTAGAGACTACTTCCATAGTGTCTTTTTGTTTTTCTTAACTCCATGCATGGATTCCATATAATTCAGTCCAAGATCATTTCTTGCTACTGTTCTTACCCCATCTCGTACAAACAAAGTTATCCCAACACTTTGTTCTTCCTGCTTGACCTTTCAAAAAGGTCACATACAACTGAGTATCTATTGCCCAACCTTGACTGCCTTGCAACCATGTCTCCAAAATGGCTGGAAAATCATGGCTGATCTTGGGTTTCAACTCCAATTTCCTGACACTCTTCAAATCCTACAGACACCAAAAATCCATTTATCCCAGCCTTAAATATATTCAACGATCGAGACCTTACAATTCTCTGGGGGTAGGAATACTAAAGATCAATGATGGCCTCTCCAAAAAACATACCCCAGCATTTGTACCATATTCTCTTTTTTATTTCTTTCAGTATTTGGATGTTGGCCTTTTAATGTTTTGTTTTATCTGAGTAGCACATGTGCAATAGTTAAATCTTGATGCTGGAATTCTCACCCGCATCCCCAACCCCATTCCCATCAAATTGAATGTTTTGAACGCCAGTTTATGTTAAGCTGCTGCATGGTTTCTTATGTACACATCTGTGAGGGAACGATCTCAGCACTGAGCAGAGACAATATACAGGGGTAAGACCTGGTGCAGATGAGGTGACTAGCAGAGTTTTGAGTGAGCTCACCTTCACAGAAGAAGTAAGTGGACTGACTGGGGAGCAGTTTCAGTACAGTTTATGGAGGGCTGCTTTACTCAAACACTGTTGATGATGCTGCTTTGAATACTTACATTTCCTTTGGAGTTACGGCCATTCGTGCTCGCACCAAGTCTAGTGGATATGTCAGCGTGGTGGCTGTAATACCAGCCATTGAGCCAGCAAGCAGCCGTGGGAGGGGTGGCAAAGGTCTGGCAAAGAGAGAGACAACGACAGAGTCAAAGTTCTGCAGAGAGAAAAACAAAAACCAATCATAACAATGGGTGGGTGCTCCACACACAGCTGGACTGGAGAAAAGGATGTGCAGCCCAACAGCACAGGAGGCTGCCATTTGTTCTATCTTGTCTGAACCATCTCAAATAAGCACTATGACTTATTCTTAATTTCGTCTCTTCCTCATACCCTATTAAATTGTTTCTAGTTACGTAATCATCTACTGTTTTCTCGAATGCTTCAAATTGACTATGTCTCCACTATATTTCCAGGCAGTCCATTCCACACCCAAACCATGAGCTGTATGGAAAAGGCTTTTGTCACTTTATTTTGCTACATTTGTAAATCACTAAATTTATGCCTTCTCGACCTTGATCCTTTTACAAGAACAGTTTCTCCCTATCTACTCTATCCAGACCTTCACTATTTTGGAAACTTCTATCAAATCTTCTCTTAGTCACCTTCTCTTGGATAGGAGCCTCAACTTCCCCAATTTATCCTCAACTTAAGTTTCCCATCTTTGGAACCATTTTGTAAACCTCTTCTACACTTTCCAATTTGTGTACATCCTTCTATAGTGTAGCACTCACAACTGTGTACAGATTCCAGCTGAGGCCTAACAAGTATCTTGTATAATTGGTGGTCATTCTGCATTCAAGATTTTGTGTTCTGAAATAAGTTTTCTTTTTAAAAAGAATGGGGAATTGTGGTCTTTTCTCTAAAACATTTGAAGAAACTGATTTTAAAGTTAGAGTAAAAGCGATGATGTGAGGGCACTCTGGAGCACTCATTACTTGAAAGAAATTGGTTAGCAAAATAATAATAATTCAGAAAATAAAACCTATAAGCCAAGGCAGCTATCTCTTGTGCCCTATTACATAAATTAAGTTGATACAGCTGGCATCACTGTGCTTGAACACATGCATTCAAACCCCAAACTTGCCCTCGAGTGTGTTATTCAAGGCTGATGTTCCAATACACTACTGAAGGGATATCATTGATGCCCTTCGCATAACATGGTAACCTGAGCTGTGGTCTGCACTTTCGATGATAAAAGCTGTACCATGATGGTAGGGTTAGCAAGAGGGAAGTGGGGAATGTCACCACCACATGACCATAATGTGTAACTACACTGTCACAAGTGGCTTAGCAAAACTGAAGATGTTTACATGGCAATTTATAATGGTCAAGAGAGGTACACAAACAGAAACATTAGGAAGTCAGATTTGTTGACAGGTATAGGAGACAATAAAAGGCTATTAAAAGTATAGATACTGGTTAGTCTTCAAGAAATCTCCAACCAGAAGTAGGAGCAAAACAAATAAACAGCCAATAAAACAAAGTGCTGGAGGAACCCAATGGGAATGACATCAACTGAGGACAGAGAAACAGTTAACTCTGAGCCCAATAACTCTTCTTCAGAATTGCAGTTTTGTCTCTATAGATGCTGCCAAACCAGAGTTCCTCCAACATTTTGTTTTTATTTCAGATCTCCAGCATCAGTAGTATTTTGTTTAGAAGAAAATGGTCAAATCTCTACACTTTTGTTTTGGTTATCTAGAAAAACCATTTCTCACTGAATTTTCACAATTCAACAAGCCTTTTCCCATCTCTTCAAGTATCGCATCATTTAAATAACGTTTCTCCTCCCGTGACTCCAAGTCACTGCAGCTATTAAATCTATTCTCTCTACCACGTCTACCTTGCTGGGATACACCAAGCTTAAAAATTAGCAGTAGGATCCTAAACTGAAATCAGAAGGGTCAGTTACCACTCAAATATTATTTAATAAATCCAAGCATATGGTGGTACAATTAATTCATTAGAAAGTCAGACAAGTGGAGCTTCAAAGCAAAGATTATGACATTTGCACAAAATAATCTCCATTTTCCAACATTAACTCCAGACAAGGCCATAAATCCACAGCCTTGTATCTCAAGCAGAAACAGTTTCTACTGTCTGCGGCAGTTAAATTCATAGAGTTTAGAGAAAAGGGAAGGAGTTGGGGATAAGAGAATGACCTACTTTGTGAGCTGGTCTGAATGGGATGATCCAAATGTTGTTCCTGTATACTGACCTTCCATGAGTCCCCCAATAGAATCCCAGAATCTGTTTGTACTGTTCATGAGAGCAGAACTGAAGTGCAGCATAAGGAACAACTCGGACCATGGTGGCAGAGTTACCCCGCCAGAGGCTGAAGAAACCATCCATCCGGTAGGTTTGGTAAATCAGCTTCACAACTTCCTACAGCAAATGTGAAGACAAAACAATTACTCTTTGGTATGAAATGAACATTTCAATCAACTTGGGAAGACAGAGAAAGTGTATGGGGGAGAGAAGGCACACTCGAGGAAAGGGAAAGGGTATGGAATACAGGTGCTCAGAAAAAATATGCAGGGCATTAAGAGTCACATAGCACAGAAACAGACCCTTTGGTCCAACCAGTACATGCCAAATATAATCTCAAGCTAAACTAGTCCCACCTGCCTGCTCCTGGCCCATATGTCTCCAAATCTTTCCTATTCATGTACTTATCCAAATGTCTTTTAAACGCTGTAATTGTACCACACCCACCACTTCCTTCAAGTTCACTTCAGACATGAACCACTCTGTAAAACATTTGTCCCTCATGTCTTTTTTAGATCTCTCTCCTCTCACCTTAAAAATATGTCCCATTGCCTTGAAATTCCCCACCCCAGGGAAAAGACAACTACCATTTACCTTATCAATACCTCATTATGTTATACATTTCTATAAGGTCGCCTCTCAGGACTACAGGAAAAAGGTAAAGGAGTGGCATGAGACGAATTGTTTACGCAGCGGGCTGGCAGAGACATGATGGACTGAACAATCTCATTTGGTGACAATTTTTCTGAGAAGGTGCATCCATGGCTAAGCTGGAGGATTAGAGGGAGTGCGCGATCAAACAGCTATGGAAAAGATTATCAAGGGGGTTAAAGATACAGAATGGAAAGGAGTCAAATTTCAAATATTTCCTTCACAACCTCAGAACATCACAAACATTTTGTAACCAATTAAATAATTTTTGAAGTGCACAATATAGCAATTTGTGCACATCAATTCCCATAAACAACAAGGGAGGTCAATATGCAAATATTCTAGTGACATCAGTCAAAAAAGTAAAGTTTAGTCAGGACATCTGCAAGAGCTACACGATTGCTCAAAAAGTGCCTTGGGATCTGTTTGAATGTTTGAATGTTTCACCTGAAAAGCAAAGCCTTAGGATAGTGCTACACTCCTTCAGCACTGAAACTAACCAGAGTTTGTTTCATATACACAAAACTGGCACGTGACCTATCAACCTCTGATGCCGATGTGCATGGAGGTTTCTTCCCCAGTCAATGGCATACATGAATTTGGCTCCATCTCACCACATGGGCATAACTGTGGCACCATCATCTATGGCCAATAAAAATCTATTGAAATTGACTTGAAAATTCTCAAAAATATTCAAACATGCACAAATGTCTGGAAAAGAATTTTTCACCAGCCTCCAAAGTGCTTTGTACATTTGCTTCTGAATAGTCTAGCCCTAATTTTATGATGGTGTGTCATTTGGTTGTGATTTCTCTGTGAGAAATAGATTCTCATTCTCTCCTCCTTTCATTGTTTTAGACACATCAATTAGATCATCCACAAACTTGAGCACATAACCCATGTTTACACTTATGGGAGATTGTTGTACTGCAGGAGGTGCGGGTCTTTCCTGTAAAATGTTAAACCAGGACCCATCTATCCTCTTAGCTGGATATAAAGGAATTCATAACCACTACATCAAAAATGAACAGAGGAGTTCTTCCTGAAATCCTGGTCAATATTTATTGCTCAACCAACAAAATATTACCTATTAGTTGCTGTGCAGAAATCATGGTATATGTAAATTAGCCTATGTTTCCTATATTACAACAATGGCTACACTTAACTTTCATGGGATATTCTGAGGCCATAAAAGGGCTTTTGTAAATGTTACAGTTTATTCATTGGAAGTTAAACCAATTTTTTGTTATAATTGGACACTCTAACCCCTAGCACCAGAGCACAATCTAGTTAATATTTACATTCCCTTATGCTGCAGGAAGCAAGGGCTTCTGATAACAGCTATGCCACTGGATTGAATAGCATTTTAAAATATCTCAAAGCATGCCAATCCACTTCACCACCACAAGAGTAAGACAGACTTCTTCCTCCAATCCCAGACATCTCCTGCCTCTTATTTCACCTATGGCATAGCTTTCAAAGTGCCACAGTTCAATTTTTTGCAAACCTTTCTCAAAATCTATTCACTCTGAACAAATTTCTTGGATCAAGCTCTTAGACATTCTCCTCTGTCACGATTCAGCAACTGCATTTTCTTTGCCAAGCCTCTTGGGGCATTCAAAGCAATGGTGCTGTATGAAGAATGAACTGATGAGCATTGGTAAAGCTCTTTTGATCTTCCTCAGGGCATGCCAAAGTGCTACACAGACAACAAATTACTTCTGAATTGCAGCCACTGCTCTGCAGACAAAACAAAACAATTTGCACACAACAAACTCCCAAAGGCAGCAAAGTGATAAATGAACAGTTATTCTTTTCTGGTGTTTTAGTGAAGGTGGACTGTTGGCTAATACACTGAGCAAACTCCTTCAATTGTGGCTTTTGCTTGTTCCAATATTTGGTGCAATCCAAACCAATCAAAATGTTAAAACTTAGCTCAAGAACTTGCTTCCTACATATTCCGATCATTTTCTACTTTAAAATACTTCGCAAATCCAATGTCCTTGAGTAAATTTTTGATTGTCTGCCCAAACATCTGTACGGCTCAGTGTCAAATTCTGTTTGAAAAAGATTTGGTGAGCTATCTTAAAATAATGTAAGGCACTAGTGCTATTTTAACATAGGCTATTAGTGTATGGCATCATGTGTTTGTGTAGTAGCAGTGTTTCTAGTCAAAGACAAGACAGTACAAACTTATAACCAAACATGCCAACTGAAGTGTTGAGTGGAGAATACTATTAACAGTGCAGCTTATGTTACAGATTCCAGGTGCCAGCAACTTCTGAAACATTTCACCCCTGCCACGGCATTGGTTCACATTGCTCCATAATCCCAGAGTGAGATCTCTGGGAGTGCAAGGCCATTTCTCCTGCTAAATGCCATGTGAACACCACGGGACAGATGGCCTCCTCCTGTTCTGTAAATATTCGAGTCTTATCGAAATATTACTTACAGGAGCTTTCTTGGCACAAATTGGTGGGCAGGTTTCCTGCATTACAACAGTGATTACAATTCATAAAATACTTTTTGACTGGAAAGTGTTTTGGAACATCCTGAAGTCAAAGATGTTACTCAAATGTAAGACCACCTTTCTGTGTAACCTCAGACAAGCGCATCTCAAACTAGCCATCTGAAATATGAAGCAGAAATACATAAACTTTAACTCGTCCCTACACAGTGCTACATAGCCAACTTTTGAACTGCTAGTTATTCACAAGTACTATTAGAGCCCAACTAACTTTCAGAGCATCCGATAGCAGAGGGCACAGAGATTGTCAGATGATGCAAGCAGCTAAAGCTAGATCAAAGAACTTATAGCTCACTTGTTACTTCCCTTGGACAAAATGCAGAGGGATGCAATGGAAGAGAGCAGGATGATATTCATCTTAAAATTATAAATCATTTTCATGCTTGAAGATCCATTAACCATAACACTTTGTGGTATAGAAGGCAGAAATTTAGTCATTCACACGTATGCCAACTCTTTGAAAGAACTTTAATCCCAAATCCCACTGCACTTAGAGTCATAGAGAGATACAGCATGGAAACAACCCATCCATGCGGACCAGATATCCCAACCCAATCTAGTCCCACCTGCCAGCACCCGGCCCATATCCCTCCAAACCCTTCCTATTCATATACCCATCCAAATGCCTCTTAAATGTTGCAATTGTACCAGCCTCCACCACTTCCGCTGGCAGCTCATTCCATACACATACCACCCTCTGTGTGAAAAAGTTGCCCCTTAGGTCTCTTTTATATTTTTCCCCTTTCACCCTAAACCAATGCCCTCTAGTTCTGGACTCCCTGAACCCAGGGAAAAGACTTTACCTATTTACCCTATCTATGCCCCTCATGACTTTACAAACCTCTAGAAGGTCACCCCTCAGCCTCCGACACTTCAGGGAAAACAGCCCCAGTTGTTCAGTCTCTCTCTATAGCTCAAATCCTCCAACCATGGCAACATCCTTGTAAATCTTTTCTGAACCCTTTCAAGTTTCACAACATCTTTCTGACAAGAAGGAGACCAGAATGGCATGCAATATTCCAACAGTGGCCTAACAATTCTCATTATCCTTCAAATTAGTGCTCTTTAAAAATACACATTTGGTGAAAATGCTTTCCAGGAAATTGCTTGTTTTCAAACAAAATTTCTCAAACTTTTATTAGAAACAAATAGATATTTAGTCAACAAACAAGAAAACAAGGATTCCCTATTTCATTTATGTTGGTAGTTCTGTTCCAAATGATATAAACAAACTTTCTTTTAAGATTAACTTCACACCAACTGAGCTAAAAAACTTCCTCCAGTCAAAGTAGAAAGACATACAGCACACAGGTACACAATGAAAAGAACTTGCATTTATACACAGTGCTTTACATGAGCTCAGGAATTCCTCAAATTTACGGAAATATTTAAAACATTAGTTTTAAAATGTAGCCACTGTAATGATAAAATCTAGTTAAATTAGAAATGTTTCATTTACAATCTTCAATACCTGCAAACCCTGATATTTGCTTTACAAACAGTATCAATTTTTAAATGTGTTTTACTAAAATACTGGCAAAAAAGTGCCATCAATATGCAAGAATCCGCAATTATGGGACTGAACATTTAAAATCAGGAACTTTTTGGTATTTTGGAAAAAATCAGATCAGTGCTAAGACCATTCCCCAGACAGTTACTTGCTTATTGTTAATTTTCTTTTTTTCAAAAAAAGTAAATTTTCTATTAAAAGTGTACCCAGCCGCCTTACAGGAAGTCTGTAACTCTGTGTAAAAAATGTTCCTCACTATTTCTAGATATTTGGTAATAGCTTAAAATTTGTGTAACTGGGAAAAAAGCAACTTTCTCATCTCTTCTCCCAATCATCAAAATCCTTCATAAGCTTGAACACTTCCACTGAATCTCTTCTTAACCTTCCCTGCTCTGAGAACAATCTCAGGTTCTCCAATCTCTCAATACAAGATCAACCAACTCATCCCTTGGAATCAATAAATCTCCTGTGCAACCTGTCCCAGGCTTTGACATCTTTACTGAAGTAATGGAATGGACAGAATATTCCAACTGAGGTCTAACCAGACAAATTTTATAAAGATTTATTGCTCTATTTGTTTTTATGAAAAACTATCAACTTCAAGCATATTCTTGTGAGACAACTCATACTGCCTGGTGATGTGTTATTATTGTTCTATTCATAACGCTGGGTATAATCTAAAGTCTAAAGCCCATCTGTTCCCAGTTGACTGAAGATGGATTGTTCTGACACACATTTCAGGTCTTTGAGGGGTTCAGAAGAAACCAACAGATGATCGGCTTACTTTATTTCTCTTTTAAGCACCAAGGCACAAATAATGTGCAATATACAGATAGATGGTCAAGTGGGGGAGGCTCTGAGAGCAGACACAGTTAAATAAGAAAAGAAATAACCTCACCTTGGCTGAGAATCCTCTTGAAGATACTGTGAATGTAGGGAAACAAAAAATCAATTAGACTTGACAAAGTTGCAATAGCTACCCCACCAACACAAATGCACAGCCATACAGGCATCAAGTATTCTTAGGTAGAAGTGGGTACTGCAAATGCTGGAGATTACAGTTAAGATTTGAGTGGTGTTGGAAAAGCACAGCAGGTCAGGCAGCACTATGATATTCTCTTTTACTTTATTAGAAAGATAGAGCACAGCCGGAATAAACAAGGAATTCCACTCTGGCCATCTCCTCCTACCTTGAAATATTATTTTGGTTCTATCCAGCGGTGCTACCACTGTCTTTGCGACAGCTCCAGCAATTGCTCCCGAGATGAGGGAATTAATGATATGTCGCTTCCCTCTCACATCCTAGGAAAGTCAGACAAAAAATACCTCCATCAGGTCAAAATGATCTTTATTTCTCCTAATAAATTTGCAAACCTTTGCATTCCACAAAGTCAGGAATGTTTAACATTGAGAAGGAAAGTTTCCAATTCAGGCACCATGCACAGCGTGGGTCATTTGCAAAATAAAACTACTTCCACCCCACCAAACTGCTCACAAGGGACATACAACATTGGCTCGATACTGAGTATGGTTCCCTGCCCACTCGCCTCTTCAGATATTTCCAAGATATGTACATTACTGGTTAGAAATGGAAATCTTCCTTAGTACTGCTAAACATTCTTAAAGCTTTTCTTTTTTCATTCATGGAACAACATTATCTCAACCAGTCCATCACTCATCACCTTTGTGAATATGGTAGTGAGTTAATTTTTGAATCATTCCCCAAGGTGAAGGCATTCCTGTTAGGGAAGAAGCTCCAAGACTTTACACAATAATGAACAAAGAGTGGTGTGCAACTTAAGAGGCGAATCTGGAGGCGATAGTCCTCTCATACATCTGCTGCCCTTGTCCTTCTAGAGGGTGCAGAGGTGGATGTGCAAGAAGCTGTCTAACAAGATTTAAGGAAGTTGTTACAGTGCATCCTGTAGATTGTGTACACTGCAGCCAAAAAGCAGAGGACAGCCAAACAGCAAGACTGCTTACCCTGACCAAGGGATGCCTGTAATATCATCAAGTATGCAAAATAAACTAGGATGCTCAACATTAGCAACAAAGCACAAGGCTGCAGATAAGAGAGTTTATTGATATGAGTGAAAGCAAAAAAGCCAGCAAAAGATTTGCTTTTATATTGTATGTTCCATGAATTGTACTTTTGAAATGTAATCATGCATGCAATGGAAGAAATACAGCAGCTGGCAAAATACCACAAAGAGCAAAGTGACAATGGCCAGTTAATCTGGGTTCTTATGGTGCAAACATTAAGGAAGTCATTACACTGCCCAATATACAACAAGGAAGATCGGTACCAGTTTCAAGTGTAAATGGGCAATACAATTTTCTGCAAAGAACTTCTCCAAATACATGGCCAGTTGCTTTTGTGCCTGCGTTAAATCCATGATGAGTATCAGATTGTGACATTATGATGAGCAAATATATTTACTGTTTAAAGTGTTCACTGCTTAGAAAAAATGTTACTTGATTTTCAAAACATATGTGAGCAAATTGAAAATGCTCTGAAACAGATGTAAAATGGTCTCAAAGTGGCCAGAATCATATGAAACAGAATGAACTGTAATACAGATAGGACATTTTTGTATGCACTTTTGTAACTAGGCTTATTTAGCATAGTCGGGAGTCCTGTAATCTTCACACCACCCTGGTGTGAAGAAAAAAAGCATGTCATTTTCTATCCCAATTTACTAAACTCCTTTTCTGGAAAAAAAAAATCATAATGCTGCAATTCAAAGCACTTTTTATTTCTCTTCTAAGATATGTTCATGGAATTGCTCATTCTTAACTTGAGAGGATTCATGATGAGTGCCAGAAGACTTTCAGCAAGATAAAAATTACAGCAAATGCAGTTCTATTCTTGCCTAATGCTCACACAAGATGAGGTCCCTCTCCCTTGCCCACTGAAGCCAATTGTAATAACCTGAATTAACGTCAGCTGTCAATGCACAGGTTAGGGAATCAGACAATACAGTAGAATGTTAGTTGCACAATTTCCTCCCTAGTAGCACAAATCTGTATCCATCAGTAATAGGTCTGCTGCGTATAACACTATGTTCAGACAGTAACACTCCAGTGTAACAGTGACATATCTGTACCACCACACACCCACTTCAAATTTAACTGAGATCAATGTGTGCAACACTAACTGGGAAACATAAACATCCTTAAGTTTAGGT
This sequence comes from Chiloscyllium plagiosum, assembly GCF_004010195.1. NCBI lineage: Eukaryota > Metazoa > Chordata > Chondrichthyes > Orectolobiformes > Hemiscylliidae > Chiloscyllium > Chiloscyllium plagiosum. The sequence continues at coordinate 40,051,221 of NC_057740.1, forward strand.
GAGTTAAAGATATGCCAGGAACTGCCTTTTCCCATTGGGTCATTAAGTGGATCTTTTGGTTTCTAAGAACTGAGAACGTACACAACTAACTAATCTTTGCACAATCATAGTTTTCCTTGGCATCCAACATTACCATCCTGAGTTAAGTGTACACCTGCCAGTTTATTCATTGGGGTCTCTGTGATGCTTTGAATCATTAACTACATTCTCCATTTTAACTTTTACCTGAGTGGGAGCAGTGTCAAGAGTTTTCTTCGCAACATTCTCCATACCAATCCCCGTCACAGGATGGTGTAAAGATCACAGGACTCCTGCAAAAGAAAAAATGATCAATACTGATTTATCGCTTCCATTAAATCAATGAAACTCATACAAACTTCATTTTTGTATTGAATAGTTTAATTATATACATTTGTTCTGCACTCTCAGCTATATTTTAAAGTCAAATTGATCTGCAGATGTGCTTGCAAATGCACTGGAAATATGACTGAAAGAAACAGCAGTCATTTTTTTAAATCTTCATAAAGATGAAGCATTTTCTTCTAGTAAAAGAAATATCAAAATCTTGGAGCCATGATAACTTTTATTCAGTGTAATCCAATATCTTGCTTGTAACTGGGCCATCCACATCTCTCATTCTTTTCCCAGCATCCTTGAAGCATCTTCGAGAACAAAGTTTCAAGGAGACAGTCTGTGAACTCTACGCAAATATCAAGATTTTTAAAATGTAAAGTGCTCAGAGCCTGCAACCGATTATTTTGCTTTCAGCTTTGTCAATAAAGCGATTCACAAGCAGAACATTCAGACTTTTAACCAAATACCCTTGAGATGTGCAAGATCAGCCTAGCTCATAATAGCTTTACTTTCAGCAAATTCTCGACAATCATAATCATTCACTTTCTGACTTTGCTAATGTATCAACCGTTTTACAGACTACTTGTTTCAAATTTCCCACTGAAACATGTATAGTCTTATATTTGATGCACATGCCATCGGTGGGTGATTTTATATACTCTACCCTTCTACTTTTAAAGGTGAATGAGTTGAAGGTGCATTGTTGATAATGACAGCCTCCATTACAGCAGCTCACTCACATCACTGTCATCAGTAGTCTGTCTTTCAGCCTAGTAAGCTATGGCATAAGTGATGCAAAAATCCAAAGCAGGCAGGCAGCAAACGTAAGGTTCTAAATCTGTCACCAGCACTCATCAAAATACGTTGGCCTTGCTCTTGAATTTTGATACGTTTCTTCTCTTTCCAGAACAGGCTTTCAAGGATTTTTGTATCAGATTCAGTTTCTGTTCTGACAAAGGATCACTGGTCTCAAAACATTAACTCTTTTTCTCCCACAGATGCTGAATTTCTCTGGCAATTTCTGTTTTTGTTTCAATTTCTGGTGCGGAGTTTAGCTTTAGCCGCATAAGCAGTACTTTGAGATTTAAAAGAGTAATTGTATCATTGTCCATTACTGGTTTTAAATATACACTCAGGGGAGCTCAAAACAGATTCCAGATACTTATCTCCAGCACTTCAGATTTGACAGAGACTCGTACACTACACAGCAGAGGGGTAATTGGAAACAGCTGATCAAAAACGTTGTCAAATGTAGGTTTAAAGAGGAGCCTCTGAGTTTTAGGGGAGAATTCCACAAAATAGACCTCAACAGCTCAAGTGAATGATCATTGGTGTAAAGAGGATGCATAAAGAGTATCTTGCCAGTGCAACAGATTGTTTGCAGGGTGGAATCATGAAGGATGCTGGATTGTGGGAGGGATTCAAAAAGAGGGGTGAACCTTTTTGTTTGCAACTTCTCCAAAACATTAGATTTGTAGGTCAGAGAACAGCAGGGGTAGATGAAATGAGGATGGGTTCCTGCATGTCAGAAAAAATGCAACTCAAACACTCCTCTGTAGTCATAAACATGATGTCACTTTAATGGGATACCAGACAGGGACTGCCAGTTCTTCTGGAAATGCAATGTAAAGCAGCAATGGTCAGCAGCTTCAGCAGAGGAGAGGGAAAACTAGCTGAGGTAACAAAGCAAGAAAGGAAGGAAGCATTGCAGACCAGAAAACTAAATAGCAATTTAAATTGGGAGGGAGGTGTTGGCCTAGTGGCATTACCACTAGACTGTTAATCCAGAGATTAAAAATGTGTTGCTGGAAAAGCGCAGCAGGTCAGGCAGCATCAAAGGAACAGGAGAATCGACGTTTTGGGCATAAGCCCTTCTCCAAGAATGAGGAGGGTGTGCAAAGCAGGCTAAGATAAAAGGTAGGGAGGAGGGACGCTGGGAATACGATAGGTGGAAGGAGGTTAAGGTGAGGGTGATAGCCATCCCATATTCCCAATTCCTTCGCCTTCGGCGCATCTACTCCCAGGAGGACTAATTCCAATACCGAACAACCCAGATGGCCTCCTTCTTCAAAGACCGCAATTTCCCCTCAGACGTGGTTGACGATGCTCTCCACATCATCTCCTCCACTTCCCGCCCCTCCGCCCTTGAACCCCGCCCCTCCAATTGCCACCAGGACAGAACTCCACTGGTCCTCACCTACCACCCCACCAACCTCCAGATACATCGTATCATCCTTCGTCATTTCTGCCACCTCCAAACAGACCCCACCACCAAGGATATATTTCCCACCCCACCCCTATCAGCGTTCTGGAAAGACCATTCCCTCCGCGACTCCCTCATCAGGTCAACAACCCCCACCAACCCAACTTACACTCCCGGCACCTTTCCCTTCAACTGCAAGAAATGCAAAACTTGCGCCCACACCTCCCCCCTCACTTCCCTCCAAGGCCCCAAGGGATCCTTCCATATCTGTCACAAATTCACTTGCACCTCCACACACATCATTTACTGAATCCGCTGCACCCAATGTGGCCTCCTATACATTGGGGAGACAGGCTGCCTACTTGCGGAACGTTTCAGGGAACACCCGCACCAACCAACCCAACCGCCCTGCGGCTGAACACTTTAACTCCCCCTCCCACTCTGCCAAGGACATGCAGATCCTTGGCCTCCTCCATCGCCAGACCATGGCAACACGGTGCCTGGAGAAAGAGTGCCTCATCATCACCTAGGAACCCTCCAACCACAAGGGATGAATGCAGATTTCTCCAGCTTTCTCATTTCCCCTCCCCCCACCTTTTCTCAGTCCCAACCCTCAGACTCAGCACCGCCAAACGTCGATTCTCCTGTTCCTTTGATGCTGCCTGACCTGCTGCGCTTTTCCAGCAACACTTTTAAGCTCTGATCTCCAGCATCTGCAGTCCTCACTTTCTCCTTGTTAATCCAGAGACCCAGTATTATTCCAGGGACCCAGAAACCCACCACAGGTGTGTGGAATTTGAATTTAATAAAAATATGCAATTCAGAGTCTAAGCGTGACCATGAATTCATTGTTGATTGTCCAAAAAAACCTATCTGGTTCACTAATGTCCTGCAGAGAAGGAAACTGTCATTCTTACATGGTCTAGCCTACATGCAATTTCAGATACACCGCAATGTAGATGACTCTCAACTACCCTCTGGCTAATTAGGAATGGGCAATAAATGCTGACGTAGGCAGTGAGGCCCTAGTGAGGCCCTCATCCAATTAATTTTTAAAAATTAGAAATAAAGTGTTCAAACTGTAAACGACATCAATCACAGTACTGATTATAGAACTTAAATTTCTGCTTTTTATTTCAAATTTTAAGCATTCATCGTCCTTTTCCCCTTAGCTACACTAATGCTTGATAATTTGACCTCTTTCGAAGCAAACATATTCTTGTAAGCAATCCAACTTGTATTAAGGGTCAGTGCTGTCAATGTTTCTCAGCAGCTGGTCAATGTTGCAAGTCCAATGCGCTCAGTTACTGAGTATTTTGAAATGATTCATGTTGAATCACCCTCTGTGTGTCTGGCCTGTGCACAGTCTCAGACATATCAGAAACTGCTCCAGCAAAATCCAGCCTTGCCTCTAATGACTAAAATCTAACACAGCATTCCCTCACTGTGTTATCAACATAATCCCAAAAAAAAGCAAAAAAAAATGCAGAAAGACAGAGATGCAGGAGGAAAAACATAGAGATAGACAGTTATAGAGATAGAAGGCCAGGTGGGAAGAAAGGGGGCCAGAGAAAAAGAGATGGGAAACAGGCCAGCAAGGTAAGGATAGATAGAGACAAGAGAACTTCTGGCAGATGTGGGCAGAGATGAAGAATCAGTGAGATATCAATGTAGCATCCTGCACAACCTCTGGACAGACAATTTGGAATTGTTGAACTGCACTTGCTTTTATAATGTAGGAAACTAAGTTTTCAAAAAGGAAAAGATCAGTGGAAGTAAATTAAGGACTGACCTTTCTACACCAGACACAAATCCAGTCAAGGTGCAGGGTAAAGATCTCTGCTTTGCTGACTGCGAGAATACAATATGAAATCAGTTCAAGCACTTTTACCCCAACTGCTAGTGATACTTGGCTTACAATATGAAACATTAACTAACGATACTAAACTATGTATCTGTGTTCCACCATCTCTGGCTTCTTAAGCATCCCCAATTTTAATCACCCCACAATGGGGGTTGTGCCATCAGATTCTCAGGCTCCAAGATCTGGAATTCCCTGCATATAGCTTGACTCACATTTATGTCACTTCTCTCTTTTGAGACACTCATCCAAACTTACCGTTTTTGACCAAGCTTTTGGTCACCTGATCCAATATTCCTTCTCTAGCTTAGTGGCATACTTTGTTTTACAATGCACCTATCAAGCATCTTGGGCCCTTTGATTGTATTGAAGGAGCCATATAAATGCAACATGCTGTTAATGGCAATCACAAGCAGAGATGCAGATAATAACTGATGCATGAAACAGAAACATTTAGTTGACACATTCTTGTAAAGCTAATGAAGTGTAATGCAATATTCACATAGGACTGTCCATTAGGACCACCGTCTATCTACAGCAAGCTCCCATAAACTGCAATATGACATACAAACATACAAAATCAGTAGGCCATTCAGCCTCTCAGTGCTGCTCCAAAATAGGATCATGGCTGATCTTACAGTAACTTGAAATCCCTATGTCACCTACCTTGACAATCTAGCCTAATATGTTTAATCTTCTTTTCTCACAAGACAATGCATCTATTTCAGGTAGTGAACTAGTAACCCTTCTCTTAACTGTCTCCAATGCATTTACATCCTTCCATGAATACAGTGAGCAATGCTGTACACAGTACTCCAGCTCACCAGCACCCTGAATAATTGAATCAGAACCTCCCTACTTTGGCATTCAATTTCAGTCACAATAACTCATAACGATCCATTAGCTTTCATAATTACTTCCTCCTGTACCTGCACACTAACCTATCATGATTCTCGGATAAAGGCACCAATACCGCTCTGCATCTTAAAACCCTACAATCTCTCGATTTAGAAACATGCTTTGTTATGCTCCCTATAATTGGAAGACAATTTCACATTTCCCCACATGATACTCCTTTTGCCACATCTTTAACAATTCACTTCACCACTACTTTTTTCAAACCTCATGTCCTCTTTATAATATATTTTTCTACCTATTTTATGCCATTAAAAAATTTGACAACTATATTGAGTCAGAGAGCTGTATAGCATGGAAACAGACCCCTTTAGACCAACTCATTCATGCTTACCAAATATCATAAATTAATCTAGCCCCAGCATTTGGCCCACATGCCTCTAAATCCTTCCTAATCATACACTCATCCAGATGCCTTTTAAATGTTGTAATTGTACCAGCCTCCACCACTTACTCTGGCAGTTTTTTCCATACATGCACCTCCCTCTGAAAACGTTGCCCCTTTGGTCCCTTTTAAATCTTCCCCCCTCACCTTAAACTTATGCCCTGTGATTTTGACTCCCCCACACCAGTGTAAAAACCTTGTCTATTCACCCCATCCATGCCTCTCATGATTTCATAAAACTCAGCCTAAAACATTCAATTCCATCTTTTCACCCAAGCTATTTAGATAAATTATAATCTTTGAAGGCCAAGCATTGAGATCTGTGGCACACCATTCATTACATTTTGACAGATTGAAAATACCCACTTACACCCTCCCTCTGCTTCCTGTTAGTCAGTCACTGCTTTCCATGCCAGAGTGCTGCCTCTACCATGTGCTTTCATTGTTTTGCAATAACTTTTGATGTCGACTCTTATCAATTGCCAATTGGAAATCTAATTTCAGTACACCCACAATTTACTCTGATCCACATCATGTATCACCTTCTCAAATATCTCCAGTAGATTGATCAAACATGATTTCCCTTTCACAAAATCATGTTAACTCTGTCCGATTATCTACAAACCTATCTATAGTGCCCTGCTACGACTTCTTGAATAATAGTTAACATCCTCCCCATCAGAGATTTTAAGGTAACTAGTCTGTAGTTTTCTGCTATTGAGATTTCCCAATTTCCCTTATTTAATTTTTACTTAAAAATAGTGTCAGACCCACTCCTCTCGCTCTCAAACTGAATGAAAAATTCAATTATATTATGGTCACTGCTACCTAAGGTGCTTCACTAAGAAATCATTCATTAGTGTGGCTCACTGCACAACACATGATTTAGAATGTGCTATTCTGAGAAACTGATCTGATAACATTCAACGAATTCATCTAGCTACCTTTGCCCATTCAACTTTTTCAGTCAATATGTAGATTAAAATCTCCTATGATTTGGAAACTGTGGAATGACTGACCGTGAGTGAGGCAGGTAGAGGGACTCAGAGGGCATGAACAACTGTTCAACACGTTTGAGGTTCTTTCAGCTTGTCCGGATGTCTTTCTGACAAGTTACCATTTTTCCATGCTTTACGATTCCCACAACTGACTTCATACCCTTACCATTTCTCCCCAAACTGTTTCCATAGCTCTGTTTTCTAAATGCAGTTCAACTCTCTATGTTGTGCAAATACCATTAGCTAACAGCCATTCCTCCAAATTTTTGACTTTTGTCATTTATGAATGTTCTGATTCCTTTACGATTCAGATCCCAATGCATGCCATTCTGCAGCTATATCTCTCAGCTACCAGATCGCACTTGTTCATTTCAGTTTGCATATTAAGTTCATCTGCTTTGTTTTGCATGTTATGTGCATTTGGATACATAGTCTTTAACTTTATCTTATTACTTTATAAATTCTCATCTCATCTGTTGATTGATTCTTAAGCTTTAGACACTATACCTTGTCATGATTGGTTTGCCATTTTAATATTAGCTCTTTAGCCTTGATTCTACTTTTGATTTATTACATCTGTCCAAATTAGAAGCCTTGCCCTACCATACAGTTGGATGTCTTTTCTATTCCATCAGTTTGCAGTTGCAAGGAATGACCTCACACACCACGCCCCACCCCCAAGGGTGGAAGTCACCCTACTGGTATGGATCCCACTTCCCCCAGCATTGTTGCCAGTGCCCCATGAATCAGAATCCACGTTTCCCATACCAGTCTTTGAGCCAGGCATTCGTCTCTCTCTAATCTAATTTGACCAATAGCAATTTACACAAACCTCATTTAATAATGCAGAGATTATAAGCTTTGCTACTTTGCTCCTTCTTAATTTGGCATCTAGCTTCCTAAATGCACAGAATCTCCTTCTTTGTTCTGTGTATGTCATTGGTACTGACATGGAACACTATGACTGAACCTTCCATTCCCACTCCAAGTTTCTCTACATCTTGAATCCAGGTAACACAGCCATTTGGATTCATGCTCTAGGCTTAGAAGAAAGTATCAACTCCCTTTCTCGGACTGTCATCTGCTACCATTACATTCCGTCTTAAGCCCCAGTCAAATGGCTTCCTATACCATGCTTCCATGGTCAGTTAGCTCATTCACACCTGTCAGCCTTTATTCTCATCCGGACAAGCTGAAAGAACCTCAAACATGTTGAACAGTTGTTCCTGCCCTCTGGGTTCCTCTACCTGCCTCGCTCACGATCAATCATTCTACAGTTTCCAAAAACTGACCAAATTAAAGTTATGACTGCTGCCTGCTAAAAAGAAATCAATGTAACTTTTCCCTTCCCTGATGTGTGGAAGTGTCGGTAGTTCAGCCTCCAGCTTGAACATTGAGCAAAGACACTCAACCTTCAAACTCTTGCTGAACCAAATTGGTAATCAGGAACTCCAATATGCTGCATCTGTGACACATCACCTGTCTTTCCATCCTTAATGGGGTCTTAGAAACTACTTAATTATTTTATTAAACTTTACATTTAGTTGTATAAAATTGCTCCTATGTCTTATGGTCTAAAGGATTGGGGCTGTGCTGACTTAAGAGGTTAACATTCATAAAGATGTGGTCATAAATTGGAAGTGGACTTTGCTAAAACATTATAAGCATGCTACATTGAATCTTTTATGTAAGGTCTGTGCACAGATATCTTTTCGCTTTGGGAATTTGAGTTAAATTAATTCGAAAGCATTTGGTAAATCCTGTAGAATTGTAAAATCCATTTGCTGTCAATCAAAGGAGGAATTTTATGAGGGAGTGCTTCACTTAAAGATCTGTTCTAGGTCATCCCTGAGGATGCTGGTGTTGCTATGGTTCACAATTGGAGCTGAGGGAGATTCTTTGGTTTCAGTTTTCAGGATATTTGCTGTGAGTTAGTTACAGCTTGAAGTTGGTGAGTGCAGCTCACTCGGAAGACAGTCATATTAAATGACAGTTAGGTTTGTATGGTAAGCAGACAGAAAGCTAACTTTATAATTACTGATATGGAATATTGGTGAGGCTTATTCTCAAGTTGAATGTTTGGTGAGGGAACTGAAATTGGAAGAATCTCGAGTGATACAGTGAGTCTTGTGGCAAAAGAAAAGCACCTCACAGATTGGCTTAGAAATTTTAAAAGGGCAACCAGAACAAGGGACCAACGTGTCTAAGAGTGAAAAACAGGAACATTTTACATCTGAAAACTGCCAGACTGAGGAAAATTAGTTTTCAGGCAACTGTGGGATATTTTCTATCCTAATATTGAAGCAAATGGATCTAAGACATCATAAAGCATAGGAGATTTCTTGGGACAATCAGAATTAATTCTAACATAGTAACTATGTTGTTTATAGTGCATACAATAAACTTTGCTTGTGTTTTATTTTATGGCATTGTTGGTGGTCCTCAACTGGATTATAACTATTTGTGTGTCTTGGGGATTTTATAATATGTGCTACATGTTCACTTCATCTGAGCTGTGCACTTTGACTTCCAGGAATTTTTGTTGTTTTAAGAATAGTAGTCCCATACCTCCCTCGCACCTCGCTCCCCCTCCCCCTCTCCTCCCCCCACCTTCACCCCTGGGAATATGTTCCACAATCTACCACAGAAGCCTGAAACCACAGATAGGAACGAACCCATTCACTTAACTGGGAAATGTACCTTCCCGGCAGCCTCCTGGTCCCTGGTTCCGGAAGATTCGCTATAATATGTTCGGGCCGTGGAAAATGATTCCATAGATACTAAAAAGGTAATACGCGGAGAAAAAAGAGGTACGAAGGCAAACTGGCCAAAAATATAAAGGAGGATAGTAAAAGTTTTTATAGGTATGTGAAAAGTAAAAAAAAAGGTTAAGACTAAAATTGGGCCCTTGAAGAGTGAAACGGGTGAATTTATTATCGGGAACAAGGAAGTGGCAGAAACGTAGAATAGGTACTTTGGCTCTGTCTTCACTGAGGAAGATACGAGCAATCTCCCAGATGTAATAGTGGCTGAAGGACCTAGGGTAATGGATGAACTGAAGGGAATTTATATTAGGCAGGAAATGGTATTGGATAGATTGTTAGGTCTGAAGGCTAGTAAGTCCCCGGAACCTGATGGTCTGCATCCCAGGGTACTTAAGGAGGTGGCTGCAGAAATCGTGCCCACATTGGTAATCATTTTCCAATGTTCTATAGATTCAGGATCAGTTCCTGCAGATTGGAGGGTGGCTAATGTTGCCCCACTTTTCAAGAAAGGAGGGAGACAGAAAACAAGGAATTATAGACCGGTTAGCTTGACGTCAGTGCCTGAAAAGATGTTGGGGTCAATTATAAAAGGTGAAATTATGACTGATTTGGATAGCAGTAAAAGAAAGGTCAGAGTCAGCATGGATTTACGAAGGGGAAATTGTGCTTGACCAATCTTCTGGAAGTTTTTGAGGATGTAACTATGAAGGTGGACAAGGGAGAGCCAGTGGATGTAGTGTATCTGGACTTTCAGAAAGCCTTTGATAAAGTTCCACATAGGAGATTAGTGAGCAAGATTAGGGCACATAGTATTGGGGGCAAAATACTGACATGGACTGAAAATTGGCTGGCTGACAGAAAGCAAAGAATAGTGATAAACAGGTCCCTTTCGGAATGGCAGGCGGTGACCAGTGGTGTATCATAAGGTTTGGTGCTGGGACTGCAGCTGTTTACAATATACATTAATGATATAGATGAAGGTATTAAGAGTAATATTAGCAAATTTGCTGATGACTCAAAGCTGGGTGGCAAGGTGAAATGTGAGGAGGATGTTATGAGAATACAAGGTGACTTGGACAGGCTAAGTGAGTGGACGGATGCATGGCAGATGCAGTTTAATGTAGATAAATGTGTGGTTATCCACTTTGGTGGCAAGAGCAGGAAGGCAGATTGCTATCTAAATGGAGTCAAGTTAGGTAAAGGGAAGTACAACGAGATCTAGGTGCTCTTGTACATCATTCCTGAAGAAGGGCTTATGCCCGAAACGTCGATTCTCTTGTTCCCTGGATGCTGCCTGACCTGCTGCGCTTTTCCAGCAACACATTTCCAGCTCTTGTACATCAGTCAATGAAAGCAAGCATGCAAGTACAGCAGGCAGTGAAGAAAGCTAATGGCATGCTGGCCTTCATAACAAGAGGAATGGAGTATAGAAGCAAAGAGGTCCTTCTGCAGATGTACAGGGCCCTGGTGAGACCGCACCTGGAGAAGTGTGTGCAGTTTTGGTCTCCAAATTTGAGGAAGGACATTCTGGCTATTAAGAGAGTGCAGTGTAGGTTCACAAGGTCAATTCCTAGAATGGTGGGACTATCATATGTTGAAAGATTGGAGCAACTGGGCTTGTATATGCTTGAGTTTAAATGGATGAGACGGATGCATTAGATGATGTATTGAGACGTATAAGATTTGTGGGCGGCACGGTGGCACAGTGGTTAGCACTGCTGCCTCACAGCGCCTGAGACCCGGGTTCAATTCCCGCCTCAGGCGACTGACTGTGTGGAGTTTGCACGTTCTCCCCGTGTCTGCGTGGGTTTCCTCCGGGTGCTCCGGTTTCCTCCCACAGTCCAAAAGATGTGCAGGGTCAGGTGAATTGGCCATGCTAAATTGCCCGTAGTGTTAGGTAAGGGGTAAATATAGGGGTATGGGTGGGCTTCGCTTCGGCGGGTCGGTGTGGACTTGTTGGGCCGAAGGGCCTGTTTCCACACTGTAATGTAATCTAATCTAATTATTAAAGGATTGGACACTCTGGAGGCAGGAAGCATGTTTCTGCTGATGGGTGAGTCCAGAACCAGAGGACACAGTTTAAAAATAAGGGGTAGGCCATTTAGAACAGAGTTGAGGAGAAACATCTTCACCCAGAGAGTGGTGGATATATGGAATGCTCTGCCCCAGAAGACAGTGGAGGCCAAGTCTCTGGATATTTTCAAGAAAGAGATAGCTAGAGCTCTTAAAGGTAGTGGAATCAAGGGTTACTGGGATAAGGCAGGAACAGGATACTATTGTGGACGATCATAATGAATGGTAGCGCTGGCTCGAAGGGCCGAATGGCTTACTCCGGCACCTATTGTCTATATTATTAACCTTACCACCACCTGCTGTATTACTTTATTCCTTAGAAATAAAATAAAGATTAATCAGTTTCCAGATACTCATCTATTAACCAGATTATTCTCCTGGAGCAGAAGCATCAATTCATGGAGGCTAAAATGGTTTAGGCAACAGCAAAGAACACCATGTTCTCTTCTTCTGCTTAACTCGTCAAATAAACGAACTCTAGCACACTATTGTAAGTGCATGTCACACCAAGCTTACTAGGTTAATTCGCTCCAAACACAAAGGTCTATCTGACTCCATTGATAAGGATCCAGTTTTAACCGGTTCTGAATTAAATTGTTCTTTGCCTGGAACCCTTGGAGAAAAAAAGCCTGCTTAAGGCTGGCAACTACAGAACTTGAACTGTAGATTTTAGTTTCTTGCCAACCACAAACTAAGTTAAATTTGTATAAAGTTTAAACTTTCATACCCAACAACTGCATGCACACAGTGATCAAATAAGATACTGTGCATTAATCATTTAATGGTGAGGGAGGAGGGAGAGAGGAGAAATAATAAAACTATACATACAAATAAAAAACAATTAAGTTTAAAATACAGACTGAAATGTTTAACACATACACATGGATAGCAGTGAGTTGAGGACTGCGTAGGTTAAGTTACTATATTTTACATTAGGATTAAATCTCGGCACAAGATCGTGGGCCAAAGGGCTGGTTCTGTGCTGTACTTTTCTATGTTCTATATCAAATGCCTAAAATAGAAGGTATCCTCTCCCTAATAACATACATTACTTAACGAATCCAAACCCTCAGATCAACAGTTAAAATTAGTCTCAATTACTCCCATTAAGGTTACTTATATAATGCGAAGATGGTTACTATTCAATATGTCATGCCAATGCTGATTTATTAAAAGAGCTTTCCAATTCATTTTCATACTTCAGCCTTATCATAATTCTGAAAATTATTTCTCAAGTACATACCCAAATGCTATTTGAAAGTTACTATGAAATCCTTTTTGGGAGTTAATTCCAAATTTTAACAAACTCCTGTTGAAGAAATTATCCTAATTCACCATTTAGTTCTTTTGCAAATCATTTCAAAATTATATAATCATGGATTGGGTATAACACAGAATGAGACCACTCATCCAATTAGTTTTTCCAGAGAGCTGGCATGTACATAAACTAATTCAATCTTCCCATCTTTTGAGGTCATGCAAACTTTCCCTCCTCAGACAGTTATCTAATTTTCCTTGAAAGCCACAATCAAATCTGCCACAACCTCCTTCTCAGGTAGTACACAGGTTAAATGACTCACTTTGTAAAAACGTTTTTCCCATGTCCAGTTCTTCTGGTCACTGCTCCACTTGGTAAACAAAACAAATTTATCCTTACTTGCTTCATCAAAATCCTACTTAAAAAGTGAATACATTTGCTAGATCTTCCTTTAGCTTTCTCTGTTTCAAGGAGAACAATCTCAAGTTTACCCATCTTTCCTCTCATTTAGACACCTGCTGCTTGAGATAGAGGCAGCATTGTAAGCTCACATGGCCTGAGAAATTGTTCAAAAGAGAAATTAAGAGTGGAGAAGAAAATGTTACAAACTCTGAAGTAAGCAAAGCTAGCAACACATGTTTGTGGTCCTCACATCAGAGAGTGGGAGGTATGATAGGCTGGGAGATTACGAATCAGTTATTGGGGACAATGTGTCAAATTTCAGACATTTTTCAAGGATCATTGGATGAGGGGAAAGAACAGAAAATGCTGAAAATACTCAGTGGATCAAGCTACCCATGTGGAAAAAGAAGTAGTGAACATTTCAGGGCAATTATTGGTGGAGAACATAAGTGGACTTTTAAATTCTTACAACCTCAGGCCAAGGTCGTAATTCTCAAAAACAACTTATTCAGAAGAAATAAGAGATTGACTTTAGGAATTTACTGGTATGTGTGGCTCTGTGCCCTCATGGGCAATATACTTACAAATTAATATATTTTAGCATTAGCAAAGATTTCAAATCCTAAACTAATCTAGTTTGATTAATTGCAAATTGACCATCTTCATTTTAATCAGATTAAATAAAAACCAAAATCCTTGGAGTACTATTGCTGCAAAGACAACTCCGTCAGCAAACAATCTCAAGGGGTAGGCTCTGGAAGTTTAAGAGCAATGTGAATCAGTTTCAGGTTTCTAACAATAATACACCAGTGGAACTTAAAACAGATGTCTAAGCCCAAGAGTCTTGCATTGCTTTGCTACAGCAGCAGGTTGGACCTAGTCTACGGGTTCAGGTATGTCTCAGTAGCAGAAAAACTGCACGCTGCACAGTGGAAATGGACATGCACCACCAGCCTTAAAGAACGCCAAGTTAGGTAACAACTGGCTTTTCGAGCACCTCAAACATGGTAACGACATCCTAAGGCACTCCAAAAGATCATTATCAAAAATACATAGCACTGAGCTACTCGAGGAAGCAGAACGAAATTGAAGACTTGGACAAAGAGGGAGATTTAAAGACAGCTTTAAAAGAATGAGTGAAGAGAATTGTAGAGCAGGGGAGGTTGGGAGTCATTGAAAGAGGTGGAAAGGAAGAAGAGGGAAATTAAAAGAAAAGGCAAAGTTAAACAAACTATGTTGTGCGGAAAGTAGAGTACAAGAAAGAAAGAATTAACTTGCAAAGAAAATTTAAAAGATTATATATCCAAAGAATTGAAGTTGGTTTTGAAATGTTATATAGGAAAAAAAATCATTAAGATAAGGACTTTGCATCTTTTAGATCATAAGTGCAATAGTTAAATAATGTTCAGTGACAAAGGTAGCAATTTGAGCTGTGAACACTAATGGAGAATGAGAATTATAATTTCAGTCACAACCCAAGGATGCAGACACACAGATACCCATTGCCTAAATTTTCACGTGTTTTTACGCACCTGTGTATTTGTTTCTGTTAAACACTTGAAATCTGCAAATTATATAATCTCTTGTCCAGGTGAATGCAACAGCCCTTTGAGCACTAAGATTCCATAAAGCACAATTGCATAGATCTGTAATTTTCAGCTGAACCCTGGAATAGACAGAGACTTAATTTCTCTTTCAAAGAGTCATACCCTCAAAAAAAGATGCAACACTCTCAACATTGCACGCGTCATCAGTCCAAACCATTAACACCCCAGCGAAGTTATGCAGGAGTATTGCACAGTTGGAGAATAAGTGACAAAACACTCATTACACCTTTCACAATTATATACTTATTGTAATCTAAAATACACAGCAGTTTATTTATGGAAAAGAAAGACCCCCAAATTGGCAACATGATATTCATAAGATAAAGTATTTTATTAAGAGATAAATGTTTAAGGGATAACTATAAGCATAGACATCAGAAGGAATTCCCATTTTATTCCTTCTCAAAATGGTGCTAAGGAATCTTTTACAAGAGTCAAACAAGTCTTAGTTTGACAACACTGCATAAGCTTTTAAAAAGAGGCTTTAAAACTAGTAGAAGGCAAAGGGTGGCAACAGCAGGAGGCGAATACATGGGCTTACAAAGCAAAAGGATATGGTGGCATTGCACAGCCACTATTTAAATAATGACACCCAGAATGGGACAGGAAGATCAAAATCAGAAAAATAGCAAAATGTTCAAAAGGGGCAGAAAATGGTAAAAAGGCAAAATTAATGGTTCTTAAATGGACATAATATTCAAAACTTAAAATAAATTAAAAACATAAATAAGATTAATGGGTATTAGCTTATAGCCATTACAGAGACATTGTTACAATGGGATTGAAGCCAGGAATTAAACATTCAGGGATGTGTGACTTTTTAAGAAAGCATGCAAGGGAAGGGTGGTGGGTAGCTTTGTTGGTATAAGATGGAATAAGGATGATAGCAAATTTAGCAGAAAAAACAGCTAAAGAAACTGGCAGACATTTAAGAAAATAATTCATGACTCACAGCAAAGCTGCATCCTAGTGAGGAAGAAGCATCAGAAATAGTGGAATTGTAGGGGTTCCTCAGAGTAGTGTCCTAGGCCCAATTATCTTCAGCATAATCTTCCCTCCATTGCAAGGTCAGATATGGGGACATTCGCTGACAATTGCACAATGTTTGGCACCATTCATGACTCCTCAAATATTGAAGCAGTTCAAGTTCACATGCAACAAGACCTTCATAATATCCAGGCTTGGGTTGAAAAGTGGCAAGTAATATTTGAGCCAGAAAAATGCCAGGCAATGACCATCTCCAATAAGAGATAATCTAACCACCAGCCCTTACATCCAACAGCATTACCATCACAGAATTGCCCATTATCGACATCCTGAGAGGTAACATTAACCAGAAACTCAACTGGACTCACCAAATAAATAGTGGTTACAAGAGCAGGTCAGAGGTTAGGAATGCTGCAGAGTGTAACACATGTCTCAACTCCCCAAAGCTTGCCCACCGTCTACAAGTTAGAAGTGTCATGGAATACTCCCCACTTTCCAAGTGCGGCTCCAACAACACTTGAAGCTTTATAACATGCAGGACAAAACAGCAAGCATGAGTGCACTACATTTACAAACACTCCCTCCACCACCAATGCACATTACCAGCAGCATTTACAAGATGCACCACAGGTCCTTAGACAGCATCTTCCAAAGTCACGACCATTTCCATCCAGAAAGTCAAGGACAGCAGACACATGGGAACACCACCACTTGCAAGTTCCCCTCCAAGCCATTCATCACCCTGACAAGTATATTGCTGTCCTTCCAGAGTCACTGGATCAAAAATCCTGCAATGCCTCTAATGGCATTGTGAATCTATCTACAGCACCTGGACTGCAGCAGCTGAAGAAGGCAGCTCAACACCACCTTCTCAAGGGTAACTAGAAACGGGCAATAAATGCTTCCCAGCCAGTAACACCACTAATATTCCATGAGAGAATAAAATAAACTTTTGGCTCCCTTTTCTAAGGAAAGATATATGAGCACTGGAAGCAGTTGAGAGGGGTTAACTAGAATGATTCTGGGTTTGGAGGTATTTCTTTATGAGGAAAGATTCAGTAGGTTATGCCTGTGCATGGGTTTACAAGAATGAGAAGTGACCTTATTGAAACATACAATATTTTTAGAGGGTATTAACATGGCAGATGCAGACAAGTTGTTTTCACAGATAGAAAAGGCTAAGGCCAGAGTAAGGGGATCAAGGGTTTTATGGAAGAAGGCAGGAGAATGGGGTTGAGAAACATATTTGCCATTATAAAATGGCAGAGCAGACTCCATGGGCAAAATGGCCTAATTCTGCTCATATATCTTATAGCCAGAGGACACAATCTCAGAGTAATTGGTTGCTCCTTTAAGGCAGAAATGAGCAATTTCTTGCCTGAGAAATCTGTGGAATTCTTTACTGCAGAGGTCTGTCAAAGCTGAATTGTTGCTTATATTCAAGGCTGAAATAGACACCTGTTTTATTGAAATCATTAAGGGAATCAAGGGTTGTGGGAGAAGGCAGGAGAATTGAGTTGAGCATCATCAGACTAGCTGGGATCTCACTGAATGGTGATACAAACTTAATTAGCCAAGTGGTATAATTTCTGCCTTTCCATGTAGTGTTTTTACATAGTGTTGAAATCACAGCCGAAAAGTGAAGAGACTGTCCCGCCAGATTGGTCTTTTTTTAACGGCCAGCTCAACTCATGAAACATATATAGGTATTTGAATCCTCATACTACCACTAGCTAAGAACTACACAACCCAAAGTTTCATACCATTCTGATAAAAACAATCAATATGACACACATGCCATTCTGGACTCTGAACAGAATCTGGATATCTCAACTAAAATAAGCATGACTGATTGGGCTGTTAAATATTGGAGGATGAATACTGAGATGGGGAATGCTTATAGGGCACAAAGCAAATTTGAACAAATCAAACCACACTGGACTTTGTGTCACTGATCCCAGCACTGGAAACACAGATCAGAACCAGAAATATTAATACGTATGTCATTTTTATTACAACTAAGTTTCCAAGTATTTCATATCTAAGAGATATTAATGAATTGCATTTACATAGGGAAACTGTAATCAAATGGTTACGACAAATAAAGTTTTAAAAAATATTTTGTTTAACTTGTTGATTAGCAGACATTGGAACTCCCTGTCCTTCTGTGCATAGGGTCACGTAAACCATAAGACATAGGAGTGGAAGTAAGGCCAATCGGCCCATCGAGTCCACTCTGCCATTCAATCATGGCTGATGGGTATTTCAACTCCACTTAGCCGCATTCTCCCCTTAGCCCTTAATTCCTTGTGACATCAAGAATTTATCAATCTCTGCCTTGAACACATTTAGCGTCCCGGCCTCCACTGCACTGTGCGGCAATGAATTCCACAGGCCCACCACTCTCTGGCTGAAGAAATGTCTCCGCATTTCTGTTCTGAATTTACCCCCCGGAGCACCCGGAGGAAACCCACGCAGACACGGAGAGAACGTGCAAACTCCACACAGTCAGTCGCCTGAGGCGGGAATTGAACCCGGGTCTCTGGCGCTGCGAGGCAGCAGTGCTAACCACTGTGCCACCGTGCCGCCCAACACGGAGGGTGTCTCAACAACAACTTGTATTTATGTAGCACCTTCAATATTGTGAAATATCTCTTGGTCACGGAATGGCTGAAGTAAGGTAAGCCTAGTAGACTTTAAGATGGACTTATGCCCGAAACATTGACTTTTCTGCTCCTCGGATGCTGCCCGACCTGCTGTGCTTTTCCAGCGCCATACATTTCGACTCTGTCTCTCCAGCATGTAAAGTCCTCACTTTCTCCTTGAAGATGGATTTGGAGAGTTTCAAACCCAGACATCTCATGTCAAAAGCCACTAACAGCAGAGCATTGAAAGACAGAAAAAGACAAGGGGGCAAGATTTAATGGAGCACCGAAAACACAGCTCTTCAACATTGCTCTGGAGCATTCAAGTGCACTCAGGCTGAACTATTGCTCAAGCTCAAATTTTATCCACTGCTGCTTCTTATTCACTCCTCCAAACTGGTTTACTCACTTCAGTTTTGCCAGAATCAGAGTTCAATCTCTTTGCGTGTGTCATCATTAAATTTTACTCCAATCACATGGAGAATGAGATAGAGTATTAACGGAATTCTGGCTTCAAGATATCACAGATTGAAATATGACAACAGACATAGAGACCTGCATAGACAACAAAGTTGCACTAGCTTCCTGGCCTCTCCACTAAAGTTTAAATATAGTGTAAAAAGATTAATGATGCTTTGCAAATATTTTAAAAACTGGATTTCATATCAGTCTAGATTCACTAATAGCTGTAATATAACTATCATAAAGCTACAAAGTAATTTTGAAATATGACAAATAAGTCGCAAAATTTCAGAAAGCTGAGATGAGAAGTTCAAACAGATTTAAAGTTAGACAATTGTAACCACAAATAAATTGAAGAAAAACAACCTCCTTATAACAGGCACACACTAGTAATTCTGGCATCAGCCTCCAAACCTGAAGACAAAAAATAGGAGTGACTAACGGAAATGATGATAATTTGATGTGATCAATTAATATACTTAATATCCAACCTCAACTGGATCAATTAGATCCAGTCTGATGGACTCCAATGGATCAAACGTAATGGATTTCTGTTACTTTGCCCTGCAGACCTGCTTCCATCTCAGATGCCAGTCACCAGCATTTAAATTTCTTAAAATCAACCTACTTGGCTGCATTTTGACACATCTCCATGTTCACCATATCCCGAAATTGAACTTCAAGCTGCATCTTCTACAGGTAAGGATTCTACCACTACACCACAAAATTGGTGTTTTTTTTTAAACAGTAAGTCATTGTTGGGTTAATATCTTGAAATTCTCTATATGGCTACTCAAGAAAGACCTTTATTTTTGTAGCAACTTTTACAACCTCAGTAAGTCCAAATAAATTTTTCAGTCCATTAAGTTCTTGTGAAATATGGGAATTTTTGCCTTGCAAGAACTCTGACAACAAGGTTCATAGACAGTATAGTCAGCAACCAGAGTGAGAAAAAGACCAGATAAATGGCCTTAGTTGAAATTTAAATATTACCAGAACACTGGAGAGGACTCAACTTTCTTCAAACATTGGTATGGTATCTTTTACATGCACTTAAGAGGAATAAACAGAACTGCAGCTTGATATCTCACCCTCCAACAGTGCAGCAAATCACAGTAATACATTGAAAGTGTCAACCAAATTGTGCTCAAGTCTTGAGACAGAATGTTTATGATTCTCACTATACCTTGGATGACACTGGGTAAGCACCACAAAGGCTACAATGGTTCAAGGGACAATCCCACAATAAGTGATTCAGAGTATGCTCAACTGGGTATAACCAACAAGAAGAATTGTGTCTCAGTGTTAATCACAATGCAAGTAATAATAAAAATACTTAGACTGCAACTGTCACTAAATTTGCTCAGTGAAGGAAGTTGCAGAACATTGTCTCATGCCAAAACTAATTACCTTGCTGATAAAGGAACATTCCATTCCTTTGGAGATAATGTTATATCCCAAATCTCAGCAAGGATTTTTTGCTGCAATTAAACACCCTCACACTATTGAATCTGTCAGAGCCTTTGACCCACCAAGAAAAGAATGTATGAATTATCCCTCGTCAAAACCCAAACGTTCTGGCACAGTGGCTGTGGTTAGCACTGCTGCCTCACAGCACCAGCGAACCGGATGGAATTGAACTCTCGGGCAATGTCTATGTGGAGTTCCCACATTCTCCCCGTGTCTGCATGGGTTTCCTCTGGGTGCTCTGGTTTCTGCCCACACTCCAAAGATGGGCAGAATAAATGGATTGGCCATGCTTAATTGCATTATAGTGTCCAGAATGTGCAGGGTTGTTGGGATTGTGTGCGACTGAACGGGATGTTCTTTGGAGGGTTGGCATGGACTCAATGGGCCAAACGTCCTGCTTCCACACCATTGGGATTCTATGACCCGGATTGGAATCGGCAGCATACTCTCACTTCCTTTTGGCGATTGGGGTTGCAGTGGCCAAGCTCCTCCCTATGATCAGAAGCAGCAGCAGCAACAGCAGCAGCAAAGGATTACAGGCCACGGCAAGGCCCGGATGCCTGCATCAGAGGATGAGCATTCCACACATCTTTACTGAGGTGGGACTTTAACAAAAGATTTACAAGGATGTTGCCAAGGTTGCAGGAATTGAACTATAGATTGGGGCTCTTTTCCCTGGGGCATTGGAAGCTGAGGGGTGACTTTATAGAGATTTACAAAATTATGAGGGGCATGGATAGGGTAAATAGACAAAGTCTTTTCCCTGGGGTCGGGGAGTCCAGAACTAGAGGGCAATGGTTTAGGGTGAGAGGGGAAAGATATAAAAGAGAGCTCAGGGGCAATGTTTTCATACAGAGGATGGTACATGTATGGAATGAGCTGCCAGAGGAAGTGGTGGAGGTTGGTTCAATTGCAACATTTAAGAGGCATTTGGATGGGTATATGAATAGGAAGGGTTTGGAGGGATATGGGCCGGGTGCTGGCAGGTGCGACTAGATTGGGTTAGGATATCTGGTTGGCTTGGATGGGTTAGACCGAAGGGTCTGTTTCCATGCTGTACATCTCTATGACTTATGACTCTATCTGGACATTTTTCTTTCTTGTAGGCGTGTTTGTTTTATTTCTGTTTTTACAATTCTGGTTTTTGTAACCAAGATGGAACTGGAGAATGGTGACTCTGTACACATTTCACTGTACTCCTGTATTCCTAAAATTGAATACATGTGATAATAAAACCTAATTCTAATAAATATCACTAGTAGTCGCCGAAGTCCCAGAAGATCCATAGGGCGACTCTCTCAATAGAGCAGCAGAACGACGTGGCTGGTGCTAAATTTAGCTTGAGGACCACCACAAATCAGACAAAGTTGAGATGGCAGAATCTTCATGGTATGGGAATTGAAACTGTACTGTACTGTACTGTTGACGCCACTCTGCAGACATATTCTGGTAGACAGTAAAATGGAGCAAAACACAGTGCTATACTGCTATGTACCCATTCCTCATGCATCTGTGTGGAACTTGTCTTATACAACATGGTTGTCTTTATAAATCAGTGGATTGCTAAGCAATATCAGCAGGAATTAAATTTACCATACACCATTAGGGAGAGGGCAGGTTCTCTTCTCTGAAGAGTGAATTTTCTCCCCTGATGCCTGTGAGTAATCACAAGATTTATTGACAACTTTTACAACTGTGTAATGAGGACTCGAATTCACAACCTTCATTCCACACTTACTAACTACCTAAACCCAAAGCAAGCTTTGAATCAACAAACCCATGCAAGAAATCAAGTATAATTGACTTAAAATACATACATACAGAAAAAATAGTTGCATCTCATTCTTTATTACGACAACATGCTGTCTGTGTATAAACTCTGTTATGCTTCCTAAACATTGCAAGAATGGTCAAATTTCAAAAGTAATGTGACCATTACATTGCAAGAATGGTCACATTTCATTGGCTGTAAAGCATTTTAAGATACCCAGTGATTACGACTGTCTTTATAAAAATGCAAGCTCTTTACCTCCATTCAGTCTAACCACCATCACATCCTATGACGTGGTACGATGAATTTCTGGACATACACTCAGCGACAGCAGCTTCCTCGGCCTTCTTGCAGCATGTGTTTTCTAATAAATGTATCTCATTCTTCAACTGGCTGGCCAGACAATCCTCCAGCTGAGGCCATTCACTGCAACCTATCCTTAGCACTGAACAGCTACCAAGAATTACCAGTGAATGTCAAGTCAAAACTTCCATCATTTGTCCCTTACCTGGAATAAGTGGGCAAAAGGTCAAGTTGTTACCAAACTGTTACCCACTTTTACTTTGGCACTTCAAAATGTTCCTACACCAACCTCAAATAATCTACTTACTTGGAAACATTAAAATAAGAGGAGTAGGCCTCCTTGAGCCCTGTTCCACCATTTAATATGACGACTGATCATCAAGCTCAACACCCTAATTCTGCCATCCCCTCATATCCTTTGAGCCACTTGAGCTGTATCGATGTCCTTGAAAATATAATATTTTTACCTCAGCTACTTTCTCGGTAGTAAATTAACCAGGTTCAACACTCTCTGGGGAAGAAAGTTCTCCCCATCTCAGTTCTAAAAGGTTCATCCCTTCTCTTTAAACTATAACCTTTGGTCCTGGACTCATCAACCATCAGGGACATCTTTCCTGAATCTAACCTATCTAGTTCTATTAGACTTTTACATGTTTCTATGAGATTCCCCCTCATTCTAAGCTCCAGTGAATACAATCCTAACTCAA
>NC_057740.1:40074886-40102442 GCF_004010195.1 Chiloscyllium plagiosum
ACCATTATCTGTGTAAAAAACATTGCCCCTCATGTAAAAAAATTGCCCCTCATGTCCTTTATAAATATGCCCCTTGGTTATGATCGTCCCCATCTTCGGAGAAAGACCTTTGCTATTCACCTTATCTATGCCCCTTATGATTTTATAAACCTCCATAAGGTCACACCTCAATCTCCAGTGAAAAACATCCGAGCCTATCCAGCCTCTCCTTATAACTCAAACCCTCCATTCACAGCAACATACTGGTAAACCTCTTCCAAACCTTTTCCAGTTTAATAATATCGTTCCTGTAACAGGGTGACCAGAACTGCACGCAGTACTCCAAAAGAGGCCTCACCTGTACAACTTCCGCATTACATTCCAGAATTCCTATGATGCAGAAAGAGGCCATTCGGTCCATCGAGTCTGCACTGACCCTTTGAAGAGCATCCACCCAGACCCACCACACTGTATTCTATCCCTGTAACCCTGCATTTACTGTGGCTAACCTGCAATTATGCGTACACTGGGCCAATATTTAGCATGACTAACCTGCACATCTTTGGACTGAAACTGCAGCACCCAGAGGAAACCCAAACAGCCACCCAGGTCTGGGTTTGAACACAGCTCCCTGGTGCTGTGAGACAGCAGTGCTAACCTCTGAGCCACCGTGGCATTCCATAAAGGGAGCACCAAACTACTCTTCAAATTTCTGTAATCCAAACTATAAAATCTCACTATTCCCCAAGTCCCCACATAGCTGCATATGCACGCAAAAATACATCTGAATTTCACATTTGCTTAAAATAAAGCAAATAACTGCTGGGGATCTCTGAATCAAAACAAATTGTTGGAGAAATTCTGCAGCATCTGTGCAGAGAAAGCAAAGTTAATGTTTCGCATCAAATGATCCTTCTTCAGAACTGATAGTTGCTAAATAAAAAAGTGTATATGCTGATGGTAGAATTGCAGTCCAGACAGGTGGACAAAGGATGGTTTTCAGCACAGCCAACCCATTTTCACCCAGTCAAACACCAGCAGTGAAATAGAAAGCAATGAAGATATACACGGTGAAAGAGATGACTGGTATTCTTGTTGGAGGGAACAGCAAAACACCTTCAGGATAGGCATTCCTCAAAGAGACATGGCAGTCGGTTAACCACAATGCAGGAGCAAATTGCTGCAGATGCTAGAATATATACTGCAAACACCAAATGCTGGCCACCACAGCGGGTCAAGCAGCGTCCGTGGAGAAAGACCAAGTTAACACTTTGAGTCTAGGTGACTCTTCAGGTCCCCATTGTCAGCTTTTCTTTCTCCCTGGCTTATTATCATTCATCCCTTTGCGTTCCACCTAGGCTGCATCTCCACCTAACCCCTCACTCCTTCCCCTGCCCCACCCCTTGTGGTCAACATATATACCACCCTTGCCCAGCTGTCCTCAGTTCTCAAGAAGGTCACTAGACTCAAAACATTAACTCTGCTCTCTCTCCATAGATGCTGCCAGGCATCCTGAGTTTCTCCAATTGTTTTTTCTGTGTTTATGCTACTTGATAAATCCAATTGCCCCATTGATTGTCCTTCCTCCGTGGCCATTGTCTAATTTTGAACCAAATACTACAAAATCTTCTCATCCCATTGTCATTAAAACTCTCATCCAAGTCTTATCATCATCCCAACTATTTTAATACTCCCCTGACCGACTCACAATTACTGCTGTCCAATAATTTTTACTTTCGTGCAGCCCCATGGAGTGAGGAGATTATGTGCCATGCAGTCGAAGTAAGGACAAATGGATAAAGGGAAAGAGAAATGAGTGAGGCTGTTAGAGATAAAAGTGAAGTCAGTGAAATGAAAAGGGAAAGTGAAAGACCAAGGGAGAAACTGCATTTTTTTAAAAAATGCAAAATCCGCCTTCAGCAACAACAGTTAGTCATTTATCAATGTGTTGGTCAGTCCATGGTTGATAAGGAGTTATGGATCGCTTTGAGCAGTTTGTTGCTGTGCCTTCAGCCATATTATCTGCCTTGCCTTCAAGCTGGCCGCACCTTGCTGAAGCAGTCATTGCTGTCTTGAGTGGTCCAGTGTCCATCCTTAGCAACTGTTTGAGGTATTACTTTAAATAGGCATTCAGGTTATCTTTTTGAAATGTTTACACTGGCCATCCTATGTTCTTTAACTGGTCATGAGGCAGGAGAAAAATGCAGTTCAGAAGCCGAATGTTTGATATTCTGTTGCAATGATGTGGTTTGTGTAGTGGCAATGCAAGGATGGTTATCTTTTTTCTCAGGATGCCTGCCTTTTGTTGGTGTGCTAGTCCATTCAGGTGATGTGCAGGATGGCAGTGCTAATATAGTACAGTCTTCAGCTTTCTTCGGTGTCACCAGTACATTATCCAGATTTTCAAGCCATAGAGGAGTGTCAGTAAGACAACTACCTTGTATACTGCAGGTTTTGTCTTCATGGAATGTTTAGTGCAGACTTAACTGAGAAGCTTCTCAAAAAAGATTATTTATGGTATCCTAAGTAGGATCTCCACATCTGTGGTTGCTGGCTGGGACTTGTGGCTATCAAGATAGCTGAGTTGTTGACTACCGCAAGGCTGATTCGCAACCATGATGCTGGGCAAACTTAGTGACAGGCACACCTTTGTCTGGAGAAGGACCTTTGCCTTATCAGCATTCATATACCAGTGACTATAGCTTACCAGAGTCTGTGCTGTCCAGATCCTTCCTTACACGCCCATTTCATTTGTGTCTATTAATCAACGAATCATAGAATCCCTACAGTGTGGAAAACAGGCCCTTCAGCCCAGCAAGTCGACATCGACCCACCGAAGAGTAACCAACCCAAACCCATTCCCATACGCAATTATCCTATATTTACCCCTGACTAATGCATTTAACCTCCACATCCCTGCACATTATGGGCAATTCAGCATGGCCGATTCACCTGGCCTGCACATCTTTGGATTGTGGCAGGAAACTGATCCAGACATGGGGAGAACGTGCAAACTCCACACAGGGCTCCTGGCACTCAGAGACAGTCGTGCTAACCACTGAGCCACCATGAACAGTAACTAATATCTCAAGTTTTAAATTGTCATTGCCTTATTTACATCTCTTCATGGTTTTGTCCCTGTCACTGTCACTAACCTTCACACCTGTATATTTCATGCCAGCAACTCTAAATTTGAATATTGTTGAAAGAAAACATGCTTTGTTGAATGTTTTTTTCTTGCACTTATCAGGACAATTGTAACAGTACTGGTTTAGGGGCAAAGCAAAACTTAAAGTCCTTGAGAAGAGAGTGCTGACTAATTGACAAATAGACTCTGATTGACAAAGGCAATGCCTTGGAACACCCATTAATGCTGATAGACGTTTCAGGCAGCGCAGTGGCTTAGTGGTTAGCACTGTTGCCTCTCAATGCCAGGGACCCAGATTCGATGCCATCCTTGGGTGACTGTCTGTATGGAGTTTGCACATTCTCCCCTTGTCTGCATGGGTTTCCTCCCACAATCCAAATAAGCAGGCAAGGGAGTTGCAAGGTTTCAGGGATAGCATAGGGGAAAAGGTCTGGGTGGAATGCTCTTAGGGGGCCATTGTGAACTTCATGGGCCAAATGGATTGCACTGTAGAGATTCTATGACTTCACTGCCAGGTTTTATTTAAATTTTAAACCAAGTAGGTTGACTCTGTTTGGTCAAAGCATTGACCTGAGAAATGAGCCAGTGTGTGGCTAATTCATTAAGTTGGAACAGGCACGGTGCGTGTGCATGTTCTTTGTCTGCAAAAGCAGGGTCCTTTGTAATGATATGTGTAGTGTCCAGTAACACAAGCATATCACACTGTAAGCCTAACTGACAATCCTAAATTAGCTGTCAATGTAGTTCTTCACGTATACAAGATTATTCAACAAATGTTGCCCAATTGTTGAATCACGTCAAATTTTGGACACTTGCAAGTTTTGAAAGCATGGGCAGGTTGGGTACAGTCAATACCTTGTTAGTGTGAAGAGCTGAAGGACCATGCTGTTTGATACAATCGCCAGTCTGTGAGAAGTACAGCCTATAAACCTGGTGTCACACTGGCACTGAAAGTCATTTACCACATCACTCATTTGCCTGATAGGCAGAATAACTTTCTGGCTTGATGGCAGGGTGCTATTAATGGCACATGCCACTTCTGGTGTTGTTGCGTAGCAACAGCATGAAACAGCTGCCATCTGTTGCTCAATGTTCAAGGTACCTTACCACTAATGTGAGGTTGATTAGGCATCTTTCAGGCCCAGCCATCACCACGTTAGGGCCTTTGAATTTGCACATTATACAGCAATAAATGATCTGACCCTTATTCCTGAGGATGGCTTTGTTGAACCCCTATTTCAGCATCTTCTGTGCTGCCAAACTCCATTTGTCTCTTATTGCTTGTGTGTCACAGAAAAATATTGCTGGACAACAAGTCACCATTTTTTTTTCAGGTCACTTGCCCTGGAGCTCCTTGCTTGGAAAATGGGGGATGCTGTCAGTCAGTGAGGCCAATGTG
Organism: Chiloscyllium plagiosum; assembly: GCF_004010195.1. NCBI lineage: Eukaryota > Metazoa > Chordata > Chondrichthyes > Orectolobiformes > Hemiscylliidae > Chiloscyllium > Chiloscyllium plagiosum. The sequence goes on from NC_057740.1 coordinate 40,079,413, forward strand.
ATGTGACTTAAAATGGCGCAGGACCTGTGCAGTGGACTTAGAGATAAAGTTGGATTTCATGAAGGCTGAGATTCCAGCAAAAAGGATTGTTTCAGTATTTGTGGCTAGAATCTAAAGATTTCAGTGTTGTATGGACTGGCGAGTCTACTGTACACAATGGTTCCAAAGCTATTATTTAACACTCAAACTGAAATTATTTAGTGTTTATGAGTGAACTGAGGGAGGAAGAGTATTCTGCCATCAAACATTCAACCATAAGCAGTGGTTGAGGTCACTTTGTTAAAATGCATAGGAAAGAGAAGATGCTGAGAAAATGTTGTCCCTGTTTAGGGCATCTGGAGCACAAGGTTGCAAAATCAGGATAAAGTGTTAGCCATTTAGGACATGTAGAAATTGTTTCACTGAAAGGCTCGTGAAGTTTGAAATTCTTTGCCGCAGAGAGTTGTGAATTCTTGATTTTTGAGTATATTTCAGACAGAAGTCAATAGATTTTGGGTGCTAACTGAATTAAGGGATAACATGGAAAGGTAGTGATGTTTGGGGAGGAAATGGTCTAGAGGTATTATAATTGGGCTATTATTCCAGAAACTCACTTAATGTTCTTGGGACCTGGGTATGAATCTCATCACAGTAGATGATGGAATTTGAATTCATCAAAAAAAATCTGGAATTAAGAATCTGCCGAAGGGCATGATATCATTGCTGATTGGTGAACCAGATGGGTTTTTTCAACAATGTCCTTCAAGGAAGGAAATCTGCCATCGTCACCTGGTCTGGCCTACATGTGTCTCCAGACCCACAGCAATGTGATTGACTCTTAACCGCCCTCTGAAATGGCCTAGCAAGCCACTCAGTTCAAGGGCAGTTAGAGCTGAGCAATAAATGTTTGCCAGCCAATGGCGCCCACATCCCATGAGTAAATTCAAAAGATTTGAATTAGAAAAACAGCCATGATCTTGTTGTCTGGCAAATGACCTCCTCTTGCTTCTGTTTCTAATGCTCAGTCTGAAGTATTAAACCAAGACCAAGTTGGTCTTCACAGGTATATGGAGTTGCTAATTGAAATGGAGCAGGGAATCCCTATATTATCCCAATCAATGTTGCCCATCTTCTCCATGATGCCCACCAACATCCCCTCAAATGAATTAACTGGCTTTTTTAAACTATTTGATTGCTTATGGGAATTGTTGTACACACACTGGCTGCTGTGCTTTCTTTGATGATAAGTGATTACGCTTCAAGAGTAATATGTTGCCTGCAATGAGCTTTAGAACATGCTGAGAAGATTATGAATACAGGTGGCTTTATTTAGTGGCAACAGGAAAAAAGTTAAAAAGTAGTTTATTTGTTATCATGTGATAAAGCATGAACATGTAAATTAATTTAGGGTGTTCTTTCAGTTCCTTGTAAAATTCAGGAGCTACCTTCTCTCAGCAGCAAGTGTATATTCAGCACATTAAATTGTTCCATTTCTTTTGAGAGGACTAAAATGGTTGCCCAGGCATCCCCAACTCTGCTGATTTGACTGTGTCCTATCTGTGTACCTCTGCTGCGGGCTGTTGAGTCAGAAGGGAAATTCCAACCCTTAGCTGCTAATTTTCTGCTCATTTGGCTTGGAGGTCAGTTTCTTTGTAGCCGTGATCTGCTTCAAAACAATTAATTTTCCAGGTAGTTGGGTGACACAAACATAGAGAATTTGCTGGGAGTGCAGTGTAGGGCTTTTTTTTTCAGATTTGAGAATTTTTTTTAGGAGGTACAACAATCAAAAAAACAACAATCCTTTCTCTGCCACAAAGACCCTGTTCTTGATATGTAACTTCACTGAAGCAATCAGGTTTTCCCAATATGGCAGACTGCCAGTAGTTGTGATGCAATACCTGATTGACGGGAAAGGGAAACCGGCACTGGTTTCCGCACTCATTCTGGTCCTGGGTGGCTTCTCATAGATCATTTCAGCCCCCTCAGCCAGAGGACTCCAGATGGTTGGGATTGGGAATGCACATAATTTGAAGTTTAACCTAATTTTGCTACAAGCACTGACAGAAAAATGTTAAGTTTTGGTTTCTGAACAGCCAGCAGTCATTGTAATGTTTAGGCCATCATTATAATCTGTTTGTTGTCAGTGACCTTATTGCTATAAAACAGACTTTCTTACATAGAATTCACATGTAACCATTTTGCCCAACAGGACTATATTTTGCATATACTCATGCTGCACATCATCATCCTCCTACTCTACTTTATCTAGGACTGTTTCTTTCACCTCCTGTATTTATTTAGTTTTTCCTTCTATACATTAGTCTGAACTACTCAAAGGCAGTGTTTTCCACACTACTTCCCACTAAGATCCCATATCAAGGCTTGAACACTGTTGTGAGCCCTTACGGAGAACTGAGAGAGCTGTTGGGCGCAGACCATGTCAAAAGAGGCCTGTTAGAGCAGGAACGCAACTTTTAACCACATTTGAAGCTTCATGGCAGCCAATGCTGCCTCAGAACTCAAGATCCCAAAATTTCAACTCACAACCCACTTCTGGTCCTGACCCCCATTTTGGGAAGCACTGCCTTATGGTAATGACTTCCACATTTTAGCCAGCCTTTGATTATAGATCCTCCTGGATTCCTTATTGGATTTATTAGTGGCTGCTTCATACTTTATGGTCTGTAGTTTCTGATACCACCTGCAAGCAAAAATTATCTGGTCAAATCCCTTCATAACTTTAATGACCTCTTTCAAATGAACCCTACCTATTTTGTCTTTCCTCATAGTTGTAGCTTTTCAATCCTTTTGTTATCAAAGTCAATCTTTCTTGATACTTTTACATAGCTTCTGTTATAAAATAAAGACCAAAGTTGTGCACAGTGCTCCCAAATGTTGTTTAACCAAGGTTGTTTACCTAGAGTCACAGCTACGGCTTTTGTATCTGCCTCCCCATTTCCACAGGATCCTCGGTTGAAATTTAGCAGTTGAATTCCTGTGAGTGCTAAAATTTTCGGTGCTTTGAAATTAGTATTCTTAAACTTTTCCTGAGGAGCAGTTTATGGCTATAACAAAAGTCCGTGGTTATCATAGGGCCAACTGTAGGGACAGAAAATAATTTTGCAGTGGGCTGAACTCTCGATGACGGTGGCTGTTTTAAAATTCAACCAGGTTTTGTCTGGCTTTTTGGAATGACCAGTTCGCTGTTTCTCTTCTAGTTTTGTCATTGGTGCCTGTTGGTCATTGGTGCCTGTTGGTCTCTGCTATACAGTAAGGAGACCAATGTTGCAGTTTGTGAGATTGGCACGTGTCAGATCTATTCTGCTGCCATTCTTCAGATGTGTTCTCTGAATTGGGCCGATGGAGAGAACGATAATAAGTTTGTGATAACTCCTTGGTGCATAGGGTGAACTTTCAGATAAAACAATACTATCTACAGTGGGAAATGACTTTGGTTGATTGGAGAAATTATCAAACAATAGGTTTAGATGGATTTTCGTGCTTAATGTGATTTGTTTTTATAGATGTATTTTCCAATTAGTGAAGCAGGTTTTGCAAGTCAGGGAATTGAATTGGTCACTAGTTGAATGCTTGCATTTCTATTTGTGGGAGAAGGGTACATTGTGCCTCGAAGACCCCTGAAAATTGATTCGCTTGAAGAATTTTCAGGCTATTTTTGTTTATCTGGAAGGCTTTGCAGCTCTGAATAGGCTTTTCAGGGGCTTTTGTTGCCATTATCATAGTATAGACATTATGCCAATAGAAACAATAGTTTCACAATAGGATTTCCCTATGAGATCCCTCAGCACATCATATGATTGAAAGAGTGAGTGGATGCTGTTATGACATGGAGGAAACCCTCCTGCTTAATTTAAACGAGCAACATAGAAAAGATTTATCCCGTGCAGGAATCTGTGAAAATTCAAGAGGCCAAGAACTATTATAATTAAAAATTAACAACTTTATTTCTTAAGTTTTAACAGAGAGTAATTATCGAACAACTATTTACAACTCCTTCCTCTAAACCTATCTTTTACCTTCTCCTTCTACAATACTAGTCAGATAAAGCATCCCCCTCCCATTTACCTAATATTGAAGTTTTCAAAACTAGCCAGATGTCAAGTCTTCTCTTCCTCGGTCTTTTATTCATCTTGGGGATTTCTGTTTCACAGGTCACTGAACAAAGAGACCTTGGAGTGCAGGTTCATAGCACCTTGAAAGTGGAGTCGCAGGTAGATAGGATAGTGAAGAAGGCATTTGATATGCTTTCCTTTATTGGTCAGAGTGTTGAGTACAGGAGTTGGGAGGTCATGTTGCGGCTGTACAGGACATTGGTTAGGCCACTGTTGGAATATTGCATGCAGTTCTGCTCTCCTTCCTATTGCAAAGATGTTGTGAAACTTGAAAGGGTTCAGAAAAGATTGACAAGGATGTTGCCAGGGTTGGAGGATTTGGGCTATAGGGAGAGGCTGAACAGGCTGGGGCTGTTTTCCCTGGAGCATCAGAGTCTGAGGGGTGACCTTATAGAGGTTTACAAAATTATGAGGGGCATGGATAGGATAAATAGACAAAGTCTTTTCCCTGGGGTCAGGGAGTCCAGAACTGTGATTTCCTTTTACAGTCTTGGAGCTGTGCATGAATTAAGCTTCTAAATGCAGAGAGTATGAAATTGGACTTGGTGGAAATGCATACAGGAGAATTGTTTTTGCTGGCAATTTTTTTTCACAGGCTGAATATTCATTTCTATCTAAGCCGGCACATAGACGATTAATGTGAAACTACTTGTTTAGCATTCTAGATCAATCTTACCCCAAGTGTTATGAGCTCTGGATTTTATTTAGAGGGAATGATGCTAACCAACAAGTTATATAATGATATGGAACTAGTAGTTACATTCAGTTATAGAGTTTTTAACACATGGGTTTTCCACCTCTCTTCACTGAAGATTCTCACTTGTTTCGTCAAATTTTAAAACTAGTATATCTTACCTCCTCCATGATGCTGTCCTGATGTATGCTTACATATCCACTGAGCATTCCTGACACTGGTCCTGTGGATGCACAGAAAATGTAAACATGTAGTTGTCAAATAGATAGAGGTATCTATTGTAGGGTCAGAACTACAGGAGGTTAACATTTGTGACTGTTAAGCCTGGAGAAAGCCTGAAGAAAGAATCATTGTGATTTTGAGCGCCTTTGTGATATTCTATGCCTATCTCTTGTTTCAGTAGTTTTTAACCTCAAAATGGAACTTTTGATATTCCTTTAGCATTCCTAATTCTTATCTTGAAGAAAAGTAAAATAAAATAAATTTATTCTCATTGGTTTCATAAAATACACTACATTACTTGAAACATGTGCCAAAAGAAGTCTATGGATTTTGAAGATTGTTTTTAAAGTACAATGGAATATAATTAAAATGTAAGATTACATATCTAAGCTTGTATCTTACTCTGTAATTTCTGTTTGGTCCATTGAAGGGTAATTTTTACTTTGCATGATATTTATTCAGCTACCTGTTGAATATCTTCATTTTTGTAACGATTCTTTTGTCCAAAAATAGTGCTTGACAGACTTATCACCACCTTGATTTAAATTCAGTAATTCTATCAAAGAACTTGCAGAAAAATTATTTCTTTATATATGTTGTCTCTTTTTCATTTGTGCCTTGATTTTTAAAATACTGTATATACACTCTAGTTAATCTTGCCAATCCTGATTTTCTGTTGTGAATATTCACATTTACCATATTTCCATCATTTTTTCCAAAAAATACCAATTCACGTTTATCTCATTTGCCAACTTTAGCCATTTATGTATGCCTCTAACTCGTCTACATCCTTCCAGTGCATTCTTTCTCTCATTGCAATGCATATGGAAAAATAGATCAGTGTAACATTTGCTAGGTATGACAATTTGAGAACTGTCCATTTACATTTTATCTCAGTTCAAGCTACCACTATACATTCACATGCTTATCAGCCTGAGTTGTAACATATCTCTTAGCACTTGGATCAGTTTTTGAAGAGTCCAATATACTTCCACCTGTTAACATTTTATCTATAAATTGGGGAACTTTTTTGAAGAATTTGCTTCAATTGGGGAAGCATAATTTGTGTTTTTTTTTATTGAAGTTGCTGTCTTTTAATGGCTTTTTTTTGTGTTTTCAAATGAAGCTTTCAATTCACAGCCTGAACAGGAAAAAATCCAGATTTCCACTTCCCTTAAAGTTTTGCTGTACTTTGTCTTCAAATGGCCTAGCTCTAATTTTAAAGTTATGTCCTTGTTCTGGATTCCTGCAGTAGAGGATTATTTTTAAGCTATTTTGATTTATCAATTCCTTTTTAATCATAAAACATCTCAGTTAGCTCACCCTTTACTTTTTTTCTATATGACATGTCTGAGGTTGACTTTCTAAGTTCTAATATCGTTCTGCTAAATCTGCACTGCATCCCCACCAAAGCCATCTTACCTTAGATGCCTAAAACTAAATGCAGTAATCACATCAGGGATTAACCAGAATTGTTTTTGTCCTAGCTGTCTTGAGATAACGACCAACATTCCATCTGCCTTTTAAATTATTTTTGCAGCTGACCATTAGCTTATAAATACATTGTGTGGACCCTAAATCTCTACTCTTTCACAGTTCCTAGTTTTTTACTGTTTAAAAAGTAATTTATCGGTGTATGGCCTTATACTGTCCCATTCAGTTAATCTATTAATGTTTATTTGTAATTTTATACTCCCTCTGCACTATTTACTTATGCCACCTAGCTTGGTATGTATCATCAGAAAATCTGGACATAAAATATCTCACATAATTTGAACAATAAAAGTATATGTGCGTGGGAAATCATGTCTCACAAACTTGATTGAGTTTTTTGATGAAATAACAAAGAAGATCGATGAGGGCAGAGCAGTAGATGTGATCTATATGGACTTCAGTAAGGCGTTCGACAAGGTTCCCCATGGGAGATTGATTAGCAAGGTTAGATCTCATGGAATACAGGGAGAACTAGCCATTTGGATACAGAACTGGCTCAAAGGTAGAAGACAGAGGGTGGTGGAGGAGAGGGTTCTTTTTCAGACTGGAGGCCTGTGACCAGTGGAGTGCCACAAGGATCGGAGCTGGGTCCTCTGTCATTTACGTAAATGATTTGGATGCAAGCATAAGAGGTACAATTAGTAAGTTTGCAAATGACACCAAAATTGGAGGTGTAGTGGTCAGCGAAGAGGATCTGGACCAGATGGGCCAATGGACTGAGAAGTGGCAGATGGAGTTTAATTCAGATAAATGCAAAGTGCTGCATTTTGGGAAAGTAAATCATAGCAGGACTGATACACTTAATGGTAAGGTCCGAGGGAGTATTGCTGAACAAAGATACCTTGGAGTGCAGGTTCATAGCTCCTTGAAAGTGGAGTCACAGGTAGATAGGATAGTGAAGAAGGCGTTGGTATGCTTTCCTTTATTGGTCAGAGTACTGAGTACAGGAGTTGGGAGGTGATGTTGCGGCTGTACAGGACATTGGTTAGGCCACTGTTGGAATATTGTGTGAATTCTGGTCTTCCTATCGGAAAGATGTTGTGAAACTTGAAAGGGTTCAGAAAAGATTTACAAGGATGTTGCCAGGGTTGGAGGATCTGAGCTACAAGGAGAGGCTGAACAGGCTGGGGCTGTTTTCCCTGGTGCGTTGGAGGCTGAGGGGTGACCTTATAGAGGTTTACAAAATTATGAGGGGCATGGATAGGATAAATAGACAGAGTCTTTTCCCTGGGGTTGGGGAGTCCAGAACTAGAGGGCATAGGTTTAGGGTGAGAGGGGAAAGATATAAAAGAGACCTAAGGGGCAACGTTTTCATGCAGAGGGTGGTACGTGTATGGAATGAGCTGCCAGGGGATAGGGTGGAGGCTGGTATAATTGCAACATTTAAGAGGCATTTGGATGGGTATATGAATAGGAAGGGTTTGGAGGGATATGGGCCGGGTGCTGATAGGTGGGTCTAGATTGGGTTGGGATATCTGGTCGGCATGGACGGGTTGGACCGAAGGGTCTGTTTTCATGCTGTACATCTCTATGACTCTACAGTGTTTCTTTGTGTAAAAGCAAATGATAAAGTATTAACTTAGATTTTTTAATCCTCTATTTGTTGGGAGATACTTTACAAAGCACTTCAGGGTTAATTAAAACTTTCCCTGTATAGCTTTAGCTTCATCAATAAGGTAAATATGTGTAAATAGATCTAATTTCCTTGTACTTAAATCTTCACGTGGTTAATTACTGCAACAACAATACTTTTTCATTAGCGAGTAGATCATTATTAGATGTATCCAGCTCCATTTATTATGAACACCCTGGATGTGCCTTTTGGAAATGTTTGGAGTGACTGGGAATGATGGAACTTTTTTTAGTATATCCATTTAAAATGCTTTTCAATTAGCATGGAAGCAGAAAGTGCCAGTGCAAATTAAATGGATGTAAATGGGCTCTGGGAAATCCTTGTTAATTGCTGTAAAATGCCTTTTATTTTCTATTTTCTTAGGTGCCTTTTAGGTTTAATGTCCTTGCTGAAATCAATCCTGAAAGTGTGCAGGGCTTGCTCTCCAACGGAATTACTGGCAGTGACAGAGAGAATCTCAGCCTATTTTGTTTATCATTTCTGCATTACTAAAAGTAAAATGAACTATGTGATAGTGCTGTTGGTTCTGTCTATTAATTCAGCTGTCTATTGTCTGCCTTGGATGCAAATTAGAATATGAAAACACTTTACAATAGGTGGGCTTCAGAAGTAGAGGCTGGGACAAAACAAGCGTTTTTTTTGCAATAGATCTCCCTAAATTGCAAACTATTGTATCTAAGAACAGATTGTAGGTCAAAACTAAAATCTAAAGCCATAAAGAAATAGACTGAGCTTAGCCCCATTCCCCAAATTATGGTACTGGGGGACGAGAAATTAATTTTAATAACTATCTTGTTCCTTCAAGTGTATTAGATTGTAGCAGCTAAGACAAATACATTCCTCTTGCGTGTCTAGGGGCTTCAGTTGGGAAATTAACTTTCAGGGATCTATATATCCACTGAATGCCATCTCAACTGGAATGATTTAGTGTGAATTCAAAAAATGATTGGAAATGAAGGAAGTCTTGAATATGAATCATTTCTTCAATTTGTATATTTTTGGCCGTTTTTCAAAATCTTGATCATTTGGAAGTGTTTTAATGTTTATTGTTACACTACAGTTACAGTTCAGAAAAAAAACTTGTGCAATAACATTATTCAACCAATTTACCCAATGCAGTGAGCTTCATACTAAGCAAAGGCTTATAAATCTGCAATTGACTTAGTATTGAGAATACAATTACCTGGTACCTGACAATTTTTCTATTGTAACAATTAAGGGGACAGTGGCATCATGCTTATGCTATTGAATTGAAGATCTGGAGAGATGGGTTCACCTTCTATTCTGGCATTTAATTGAATGAATTGAATAAATTGGGATCTTGCATCAACAATGGCAGCTATGAAAATGTAGTCTTGCCATGAAAGCCTATCTTCTTCATTAATAGAGAGCCTGGTTAAAGGTGAGAGCGGAAAAGATTTAAAAGGGACCTGATGAGCAGCTTTCTTAAGCAGAGGGTGAAGCATGTGTGGAATGAGCTGCCAAAGATGGTGGCGGAAGCACTTGACAATCTAAGAGCATGCTTCTTACAAAAGGAGGTCTCCACGGACTGGTTAAGTGTTAAATGCACATCACTACACCCACCCAAATAAGTTTCTCCCCTCTGCACTAGGGCTAGTTTGTGGTGGTACTCGCTCTGGCTCTCAATATATTCAACATAGTGCTTGAGGATCTGTAAAAATGTCAGTATTCCCTCAATTTGCAGGCAACATAACTCTTCTTTTTGTGCTATGTTGAGTAAAAGAAATTTTTTGCTGGTTCTGGCCAACATGTCACCCCAGGGTGGTCTGCAGCGGTTCAGGAAATCAGCTCACCGACACCTTCTCAAGGGCACCTAGGATGGGCAATAAATGCTTGCCCAGCCAGCGATGCCCATATCCCGCAAATTAATAAATAACAAAAAAACCCATGCTGTGGTTGACTTTAGTGAATAAATGCTGGCTGAGCCAGGGAGTCCCACATCCCATGGAATGTATTTAAAAAAATCTTTTTGAAACCCTTTGTCCTGGATTGCCATGGTTTCCTCTTCGTTGGTGTTTTGTGAATGTTTGTGCATGTTCTTTGTCAAGGCTTAAAAAGAAGTGTCAAAATGAAATGCGGTTATGTTTCAGATGTCAGTGTGTGAATGAAAGAATTACAATGCCAGAGAAGGAGACCATTCCATCCATTCTGCCTGCTCTGCTAACTCTATGCTAGTTTCTATTTAGGCACGTTCCCCTGATTTTTCTCGTACACCTGCGATTTTTTATTTTCAGTACCTATTCAAGAAAACTTGCAACTATAAAGTGGTTTTCATAACACCTCGACATCAATGCGCTTTACAGGCAATTAAGTACTTTTGAAGTATAATCACTAATGTGCTGTAGGAAATGATGTGTCCACCTCATTCTTCTACATTGAATGGTAGGGTGATACTAGATTAAATGTAACTGAGGAATTAAAAGAACAAATACAGAGAAGGTTGAGGTGCTAATCATCTTCTATGTTGTACACATTCACAATCAAGTTATTTGAATGAGTTGAGAGTCAGATGGTTGTGAGCTGAAGCTCCAGCTTGGACGTGATGATATAATCCAGCCTGAGAAAATGCTGTCTTTCGAATGTGACATTATACTGAGATTCCATTTGCCCTCCTGAGGAGATGTGAATAATCCTACACCATTATTTGAAGAGCAGAGAAACCTTCCCTGATGCTCTGTCCAATATTTATCCCAAAGTCAACATTGCTGTACAGATATCCTGGTAACTATGTGTTGCTGCATTCTGCTTTATTTGCGAGTAGCAGGGTGAGCATTTTTTGTTCATCCCTAATTGTCTTTGGGTAAGTGGCAATGAAATCCCTTCTCTGACCACTGCAGCCCAAGTATGTAGATGAGTGTAATGCACTTGATGTAGTCTACATGCACTTCAGTAAGGCTTTTGACAAGGTCAAGCATTGGAGACTGAGTCAAAAAGATAAGAGTCCATGGGATCCGGGGCAAATTGGCAGGAGGCAGAGGGTGGTTGAAGGTTGATTTTGTGACTGGGAGCGTGTGACAAGTGGCATACCTCAGGTTTGGTGCTTGATCCTTGGTGTTTGTCGTACACATTAATGAATGTAAGGAGTGTGATCAGTAAGTTCACAGATGACAGGGAAACTGGTGGTGTGGTAAATAATTCACACAAGAGTCACAGAGTTTTACAGTATGAGAATTACCCCTTCAGCCTATCGTGTTCACACCAGTTTTCAAGCATCCATCTACTCTTGATCCCATTGTCCACCATTTGACCTATAGCCAAGTGTATGGTATTTCAAGACCTCATTGAAATACTACTTAATTGTTGTGAGGGTTTCCACCTCTACCATCCTTTCAGGCAGTGAGTTCCAGATACTCACCACCTTCTGGATGATATAGAAACGTAAACATAGAAATTTAGAGCATGAATAGGTTATCTGACCTTTCAAGCCTGCTCTGTCATTCTATCTCAAAATGCCATATTCCAATTTACTCCCCATAATCCTTGATACCTTTTTAAAAATAAACATTTATCAACCTTTTTCTTGAATATGTTTAGTGAATTGGTCTCCACTGCCTCCTGCGGTAACAAATTCCACAGGTTCACTACACTTTGAATGAAAAATTTGTATCCAAATCTTATTTCTAAATGTTCCACCTCGTTCTGTGATTGTAAATGGAACTTAACCTTGATATATGTGAGTTGATGTAATTTGGGAGAATTAAAGGCAAGGGCATAATGCAACGAGTGGTAGTTCACAAGGAAACACAAAGGATCAGGTGAACTTTGCTTATCTATAGATCCTTGAAAGCAACTGGTCAGATAGATAAGATGGTTCAGAAGGTAAATGGGGTATTAGTCGAGGTATTGAATGCAAGAGTGAGAAGGTTACAGTGGAGCTGTGCTGTCTGAAATGTTAATTATGTCACAGCTGGAGTACTGTATGCACTTTCTGGTTGCCATACGTATGGGAGGATGTAAATATAGTTTCCCAGTTGCTTTCAGTTTGAATAAAGGGCCACTGGATTTGAAATGTTAACTCTGTTTTTCTCTCTATAGATGATGCCAGATCTGCTGAGTTTCTCCACTTTCTGGTTTAGTTTCATATGTCCAACATCCATAATTCTTTGTTTTGTTCACCAGAATGTTGCCTGGCTTGGAATGTTTCAGTTATGAACTGACCAGACTGACTGGAGTTGTTTTCCATGGAGCAGAGAAGGCTGAGGGGACTTGTTTGTGGTATATAAAATTGAGGGCTATTTGATAGGGGAGATAGGAAGAACCTTTCCCCTAATTAAAGGGAATTTGAGGAAAACTTTTTTCACCCAGAAGGTGGTGAGTATCTGGAACTCAGTGCCTGAAAGGATGGTAGAGGTGGGAACCCTCACAACATTTAAGAAGTATTTCAATGAGGACTTGAAATACCATAAACTTGGCTATAGGTCAAATGGTGGACAATGGGATCAAGAGTAAGATGGATGCTTGAAAACTGGTGTGAACACGATAGGCTGAAGGGGTGATTCTCATGCTGTAAAACTCTCTGTAACTCTTGTGTGACTTGGGTACATCCACAGTGATATTAGGAAGGGAGCTCCAGGATATTGACCCAGCAACAGTGAAGAAGTGGTGATGTGGTTCCAAATTAGGATGGTGTGTAGGCTGCGGGAACTTGCTGTGTGTAAATTGACTGTTACCTTTTCCTACATTTACAAGTTCTCATACATTCCAAATGTTGCAACGGTCACAACACTTTATTGGCTATAAAGGGCCTAGATGCCTTGCAGTTGTGAAAGACACTAAAGATATGCATTTTCTTTCCTTGTGGAATGGCAGTGATGGTGGTCATGTTACATTCTGTTGCTGCTTTCTACTTTGCAGTTGTGAAGTGTTCTTCTCTCTGAGCTGACCTGACAGAACCTTCCCTTCAGCCACACTTTCTAGCTGCATTGTATTGCGTAGGTAGAAGTCCTGGTGGTGCACTGACGATCAGCTGCTTCCTTTCCTCATAGGCAGCTCTTTCTTGAAGCCTGCAAAACAGTTGCACTGTATACTGAAATAGCTGCCTGTCGCCTTCCTTTGCCTGAATTTATGTCTGCTGTGCTTTTTCTTCTAACTCTCATGTTTTGTATTACAAGCCTTAAAACCTTCAGCAATATTGCACAAATGAGCAAACTCCTGTCACCAGTGCTCTCCAACCTCAAGTTCATGGTATTGGACATGTAAATGTGGGTCAGCGTGATCAGTATGTGATTATGCACCACTCAATTGGAAAATAAATAAATTTAAAATTTGACTAAGCTATTATTTTTAGCAGGCAAAAGTGAGACTGCAGATGCTGGAAATCGGGGTTTAGATCAGAGTGGTGCTGGAAAAGCACAGCAGGTCAGGCAGCATCAGAGGAGCAGGACAATCGACGTTTCGGGCAAAAGCTCTTCATCAGGAATAGAGGCAGGAAGCCTCCAGGGTGAAAGCTCTCCACCCTGGAGGCTTCCTGCCTCTATTCCTGATGAAGGGCTTTTGCCCGAAACGTCGATTGTACTGCTCCTCCGATGCTGCCTGACCTGCTGTGCTTTTCCAGCACCACTCTGATCTAAACTATTATTTTTAGTTGCTTGTTGTGGATATTTGGAATTGAGAATGAAAATCTTAAAAGTGTACGTAAACATTTTTCAATGAGTATCTCTCTCACATTACCTTCCACCTCCATTCCATTCACATTTTCATCTTTTCCTAAAGGTTTATAAAAACTTTTCTTGAATATTGACCAGACTGACTTAACATAGACTTTATCATTAAGTCAGATGGCAATCTAATTCTTACTAAACATATCTCTTCCATATTTTTTTCTAATCCTTCTGTCCCTTCCACTTCTTCCAAAACGTCCCAGTGATTGATTATTTCTCCTTTTTTTTAAACGTCACCCTCTCTTTCTCAATTACCTTCATCTTTCTGAAAGTATTGCCTTGTACTAAGCTTTGTTTTAAATGATATCTCGTCCAAATGGATGTTCAGTGCCTGCAAACTCAGACTCTGAATGCTGTAATACCATTTAACCACAAGAGGAATCACAAAGCGTCTGATCATGTCCTTTCCCATTACTTGTACAGACTTGCTTTCCAGTGTGGTCATGGTATTACATTTTAACTAGTTAAGAATGCTGATGTGATTTTAGCATCCCAACACTACTGTCTGAAAGCTAACAGCATGGATCTCTGATCGAATTTGATATCCTTGCTGTTATGGTGATTATTTAGTAATTTGAGAAATCCTGCTGAACACATTGTGGAGACTTGAGATCTGTCTATTGGTGTGTACCATGTCAGCCAGATTATATGGCAATGTGTGGAAGAATATGATCTTTGTATCCTCTGGCTACAGTTGAGGTCCCAGAGGACAGGAGAATAACCATTTTGTCCATTGTTTAAGAAGGGTAACATGGATGATCCTGGAAATTACAGGCCTGTGAGCCTCACGGTGGTGGGGAAATTACTGAAAAAGATTCTCAGGACCAAGATTGATATGCATTTAGAAGCAAATATACTTAGTAGCGATAAAGTTAAAAATCTCACAACACCAGGTTAAAGTCTAACAGGTTTATTTGGAAGCACTAGCTTTCGAAGCACTGTTTCTTCTTCAGGTGCATGTGTGTTTGCATGTGTGCAAGCTTGGTAAAGCGTGTGTGATGGGATATAACCCTGTGAAAGGGGAATGTATGTGAGTGCGTATGAGAGAGCGCTTGTGTATGACAGAAGGTCTGCATGAGTTTGTGTGTGTGTGAGTGTGAGAGAGAGAGAGAGAGTGTGTATAGTGCAGTGGGGTCACATGTAGTGTGACATGAACCCAAGGTCCCATTTGAGGCCAAACTTGACTATGAGCCTCTGCTCGGCCACTTTGTGTTGTTGCCTGTCCTGAAGTCCATCTTGGCGGATGGTCACCCAATGATCCAACGTCAAATGTCCCTGACTGCTGAATATACACACTCATGTGCACACACTCACTCTGTCTCTCTCTCTCTCTCTCTCCTGCACATGCGCGCACACAATTTTATGGGGTGAATTTGTATTTGCATTTGCAGAATTATGTTTGCAGATACATTCTACTTTGCACAAAAAATGCAGAACCTGTAGGCAGTCAATCCATGTAATACTTTGTAAATAGAACCAGTCTGACTCAAGAACAGGATATAGACAGACTCTAACCTCACACCTTTAAGGCATTGTCTGAGCTGAGATGTCACCTTTTGTTATAAAAGCTTAAATTATCTGGAGAATGTGACTTAAATGTTTTGGGATTTACATATTAAAGAACTAAAATCAGCAAACCCATTCTAAAAGATGAAAGACTTAACAATCTAGTTTTGTTCAATATATCATTTCAGGTGCATGACACTTTTTGTTTACTATAAATTCTGTCTCTTATGGTCCTGCTTCACAACCACCTGATGAAGAAGTAGCACTTCAAAAGCTAGTGCTTCCAAATAAACCTGTTGGACTATAACCTGGTGTTGTGTGATTTTTAACTTTGTCCACCCCAGTCCAACACTGGCTCCTCCAAATCAATTATTAGCGATAGACTGCATGGTTTTGTGCAAGGGAGGTCATGTCTTACTAACTTGATAAGTTTTTTTTGAGGAGCTGATAAAGATGATTGAGGGGAAAGTGATTGATATTGTCTGCATGGACTTCATAAAGCCTTTGACAAGGTTCCACATGGCAGACTGGTACAAAAGGTAAAGTCACATAGTATCGGGTAAGCTGGCAAGATGGAAACAGAACCGGCTTAGTCATAGGAGACAGAGGATAGCGGTGGAAGAATTGGAGGGTTTGACGAGTGATGTTACACAGGGATCAGTGCTGTGACCTCTGTTCATGATTTATGCCCTTAAATGATTTGGAGGGAAATGTAGGTGGTCTAATTAGTAAGTGAGGAGGATTATCAGAGGATACCGCAGGGTATAGATCAGTCGGAGACATGGGCAGAAAAATGGCAAATGGAGCTTAATCTGGACAAATGTGAGGTGATGCATTTTGGAAGGTCAAGTACAGGTGGAAATTATACAGTGAATGGCAGAACCCTTAAGAGTATTGTAATGCAGAGGCATTTAAATGCACAGATTACTGAAGGTGGCAGTGCAGGTCGATAAGGTAGTAAAAAACAAAAGCCTTTGGCATGCTTGCCTTCATTGGAAGGGGCATTGAGTATAAGGATAGACCAGTTATGCTGCAGCTTTATAGAACTTTCATGAGGCCACACTTGGAATATAGCGTACAGTTCTGGCCACCACACTAGCAAAAGGATGTGGATGCTTTGGAGAGGGTACAGAAAATGTTTACCAGGATCTTGGCTAGTATGGGGGATTTTAGCTATGAAGAAAGGTTGGATAGACATTTGTTTTCTCTGGAACGCAGGAGGTTGAGGGGCGACCTGATAGAAGTTTAGAAGATTGTGAATGGCATTGAGAGAGTGGAACGTATGAGGCTTTTTCCCAGGGTGGAGGCTTCGATTTCTAGGGGACACAGGTTCAAGGTGCAAAGCAGTGGCAAGTTTTTCACACACAGGATGGTGAGTGCCAGGAACTGCCAGAGTTGGAGGTGATGGAAGCAGACACAATAGCAGCTTCCAAGAAGCACCTGGACAAATACATGACTGGGAAGGGAATAGAGAGATATAGATCCTGTAAGTGAAGACAGTTTTAATATGGAAGGGCAAAATGTGCAGGCACAGGCTTGGAGGGCTGAAGGCCTGTTCCTGTGCTGTATTATTCTTTGTTCTTTGAAGTTGACTGACTCTGTAGTGGAGTACCGAGAGAATGCTGTATTGTTGGTAATATTGTCTTTCACGTTTCCTGTGGCTTCAAAGCTGTGGAACTCATTTCTTTGAGGCCTCCTCCTCCTCCAATCAATGTATTTCTGAATGCTAAGTTGGAGTTATCTAATCACTATTTCATTCCTGTTTCCAAGCTTGTTATTTCGCTTAATTTCTTTGAGGTGTCAAGGCTCTAAAAGTCTCGACAGAAAAGTAGAGAAATAGGATTGAAAAGCTTAAAATAAATGCCTGACATGTTGAGTAACCTCTTTTGCTGCAACTTCTTAGATCATATATTTTCCAATATTGTGTTTTTTTTTAAAAGTTGTTTGCCAATTATTGTTTGCTTTTCCTATATGTGTGTACCTGAGAACAGATGGACAATTTGTCTTGCTGTTCAGTTGAAATTTGGTGAGACTTCAGCTTCCAGAATTTAGCTTGTTTTTTTGTAGTTTGAACTGTTGTTAACATTGGAAACAAATGTGACATTGAACTGCCTGTCACTATGCTGTTGGTACAGATGAGGTGGAAAGACAAAATGGAGGCAGCAGCCATGTCAGGCCTCCTAATTGTCTGTCTTGGGTAATAACTAGTGTTGTTTTTAAAAACAAAAATTTGAATGATATTAGCAAAAGTAAGATAGCCCAAAGACAGATACTGTTCAATCTCATTCTCTGAATCCTGCAGCATTAAAGTTTAAAATTGATTGGCTTGATGCCAATGATTTACGTGAGAGTAAGTTATGCAGTAGTGTCTTTTATTTGCTCGCCACACAGACTTGGTTTCAATCCCAGCTAACATATCTGCAAACCCCCACCCTTTGAAAGAAATGCTAAAAGCAGTGTAGCATTTTGTGGAGATGTGAACATCAATCAGTGCTACTCCTGTTTGGACATGGAAGAGAATGCTGGATAGGAAGGGACAGACATTCAACAATTAGGCAAATCTCTCTCCCCCTTTCTCTTTCTCTTACCCCCCCCCCCCCCCCCCCCCCCCCCCTTTTCCCTTTCCTTGCAGCAACTCTGATTTCCAATTTCAAAACACTTCTTTGTAAATGTGTTGCTTGCATTTTTGAGAGTTGGGATACAAACGCATCCTGTAACACAGAGGATATGTTTGTACACCAACTGACAAAATTGTTGCCATGTTTTATTTGTAGAACACCTAACAGTTTCATTTAGAAGTTTGCTTCCAAGAAGAAAAGGCACTATTGTACAAATATGAAAGTTCCCCAAACTGAACTATGTCACAACAGATGGGGGCCATAAAACCACTTGAGCCTGCTCCACCATATTAATCTCTAAACCAACTCCATATTCTTCCATTGTCCTTTATCCCTCAATACTTTGCTTGTTAGTCAAAAAATTACTTTGCTGTTTGCTGAAGAACATGGCGAAGTTTAAACACCCTTTGTGTTTAAAAGTATTTGTTAGTTTCACTCCTGAAAATCTTGGCCCTAATTTTAGATTACACCCCCAGCCCTTGACTTTGCAACCAGCAGACATGATTCTATCATTTCAGTTCCTCTTAATATCTCTGAAACTGATCAGGTCAGGCTTCCCCTTCTAAATTCCAGGGAATACAACTTTGGTTCTATTTTGTAATTTCTCCTTGTTATTTAACCCTTAAGTCCAGATACCACTCTGGTGAACTTCCTCTGTGCAGCACCAATGAGCCCTTCATAAAATGTGCTGTTCAGAATTTCTCTTAGTATTTTAGGTATGATTTAACATAGAATGTATATATTATATATGTTGCATAACTTCATACAGTCTGAAGAAGGGTTACTGGATTCAAAATTTTAGCTATGTTTTCTCTGCAGACCTGCTGAGTTTCTCCAGCAATTTGTTTTAATTTGTTTCAGATTTTCAGAATCCACAGTTCTTTATTTAATCGTCTTCTAGTTTGTTCTCTGAGAGAAATCTATTCAGACCTTCAATCCATGCAGCTGAATTTTAGGAATCTTTTGATTGTAATAGTGCTGAGAAGCAATGTTAAAATAAGAAGATATAAGTGATAGGTGACTCTTGGTGTGCCTAAGACTTGTGCTGATTTATATCAAGGTTTTAACATGTAAAAGATCTGAAAAGTATTCGTCTTGGTTCACTAACAGCTTTTAGGCTTTAGACTATTTGTTAAACTGATGCATGATGTGAAATAGTGCCCGCAATGTAACCCAGCAGGAGAAGAGGAAATCGGGGAATGTGTCACCTCAGCTGCTAAATGCTCTTTATGCCACCATTTTGTCCGCATTATTCCAGAAGATACTAGCTTTTGATTTTTTAGTCCAAATTTTGATGTCTTGATGCCATGCCTAAGTGGCCATTCCTTGAGCTCAGAACTGCCTATTAAACCTTGTTCTTAACCAATGATAAGTAGCTTTTCTAGTGAGAATCACTGGAGAGTAATCAGGAACTTAATGGCTCATTTCTTTTTTTAATTTGCTAGCCCAGGGTTAATCCATTGTCTCAGAAGAGATTTGGAATTAATCTTAGAACTACTTAGTCTCAGTGGTTCAGACCACATCTTTCTTTCTTTGATTATTTGGTTTATTGAGCAAATTGAACTCTCTAGAGACTAGCAATAACATCCTCATTTGGCCTTTAAGCTTATTTGTCCCCATATCGATAATATGCAGCATTGTTTGATCTTCTCTACATGTGTACAAGGGAAGTCCCATTAGCTGGCGTTGTACAGTAACCCTAACTTGTCCTGAACAGGTTTAGTAAGGAGCGTTCTCACTGTGGTTGTTCAAAGGCCAACATTCGACAGGTGGTGGGGTTTGTAATAATGAACTTGTTCCTGACAGTGTATGTCCAAATTTCTTCCAGTCTGGGTTGGGACAGTTGTTGAAACACTCCTTCACAACAGATGACTTTGAATCCATCTTGGATAAGGGAGAAGAACATGGGGAAGACTAGCCAACAAACTACCACAAGTCTCAGTTCTAGCCTCAACACCATATATTATATACACAAATGACCAGCCAACAGTCGCATCTCTCAAGTCCTTAAGTTCTGATGCAATCTGTTGTGCCCTTCAAACTCCATCCTTTTACACCCATGCACCGGATCCTTAACAATGTTGATGGATGAGTGCATCACAAATATATCTTGCTCTGAATCCGTCTGATCTAGTATCTAGTATGTTCCACCTCCACAATGCCAGTGCCAAAAAAAAAGCATAAATCTACATGGATGGACAGAAACTCAAGTATGATCCCAGTCCAATATACTTGAAAGTTACTGTAATTACATTGTCATCCTTCCAGGAACGTCAGAGGGAAACTGCAGCCAAAAAAATCAAACTAGTAATAAACTACTAACCAAACTTTCTGGATCTATATGGGGTGATGCTGTTACAACACTCCAAACCTCCACTTGCCCTGAAGCAACTGCCTTGGGCTGAACTTGCTGTGAGTCTCTCTGGAAGAAAGCAGAAACACTTTAGGGATGTCCTCAGATGTGAATCAGTTGTGGAAATCCCTGGCTTGTGGAAAAATAAAATGGAGGTGATTTTACTAAGGAAAATGCAAGACTATATCAGGAGCATGAAACCAAGGTACTAGAGTGTGTGCATTAATCTCCAGGTGTTTCGCCTGCTTGACCCTTCAAGCACAATCTACCCCACATGTGGCAGATTCTGCATTGTGCTTATCAGCCATCTCTGGACTCATGGAATCATGGAGAAAGTAAGGTATGATTGACCCTGAGGCACTGGCTAAGGAAGAAAAGTGTATTTGCTTATGACCATCATGAAAAATTCACATTTGACCGTACCATCCTAGGTTCAATGTTGCTGAATTATCTAGTGTCAGGTGGAGGAGAAATAGACCATGCTTCTATTAATCACAATGTTTTGTGAGTGCCTTGGGTTTTGAGAGAGCATTCACCAGTGTTTGCAGGCTTGATGTTGTGTGGTAGTTCCTACTAATGAACCAGGATGATGCAGATATTGAATCAGCATGGACTTATCCCTATGCTACCATGATTAACTGTCATGCCTGCATTTAGTATCAATGCCTGGAACAACTGAGTGCCATACTGTAAGACATCTGATAGCTATGAGGTTCTGCTCCAGTAATAAGAAGTATCCTTGAGAGAAGATTGTAGTGGTAAAGTGAATATTTCCTATTCCCATACAGCATGCCACATAATTTAATGAACAGCAGAATTGAATTTACCCAAGCTTTTGAATTACTGTAATTGCATTTGGATAGCACCTTTCACAACCAATGAAGTTTGTTTACTGATGTGTATTCCTGCCCTAACATAAGAAATGCAACAGCTAACTTGTTCGCAGCAAGGAACCACAAATTTATTAATAACCAGGTAATCTGTTGTTTTAATAATGCTGGTTGAGTCATAAATATTGACTGTACTCTTCAGACTAATGCTGAGGGATCGTTTCTAGCCACTCGAGGGCAGATGAGATCTTGATTTTGTGAAGTGGCTTGTTTGTAAAGCAGATTAATTGAAAGGACCTGGTTAGCATTTTCAATACAGACCTTTTATCTGTTTTGACTTGTTTCCTTTGGTCTGAAATTTCAAAACCAAGACAGTCTAAGAGCAAGGATGCTATGTTGACGTGGAAGCCATCTTCCCATCAGGAAATTACGGAGTTGCTGTGGGAGACCTCAACATCGACTATGGACCCCATGAAGTCTCGTGGTTTCAGGTTAAACATGAGCAAGGAAACCTGCTGATTAACATATACCAGCCTCCCTCAGCTGATGAATCGGTACTCCTCCTTGTTGAACAACACTTGGAAAAAGCACTGAGGCTGGCAAGGGCACAAACTGTGTAGAAAGTGAGGACTGCAGATGCTGGAGATCAGAGTCAAGAGTATGATGCTGGAAAAGCACAGCAGGTCAGGCAGCATCCGAGGAGCAAGAGAATCGACGTTTCGGGCATAAGCCCTTCATCAGGCACAAACTGTACTTTCAACGTTCATCATCAAGAGTGGCTCAACAGCAGCACCACTGATCGAGCTGGTCAGGTCCGAAAGGGCATAGCTGCTAGACTGGATCTGCAGCGGTGGTGAGGGAACGAATAAGAGGGCAAAACATACTGACCTCATCCTTACGAATCTACCAGCTGCAGATGCATCTGTCCATAACAGTGTCGGTAAGAGCGACCACCACACAGTCCTTGTGGAAACAAAATCCTGCCTTCACATGAAGAATACCCTCCATTGCGTTGTGTGGCTCTATCACCATGCTAAATGGGACAGATTTCGAACAGATCTAGCAACTCAAGACTGGACATCCATGAGGTGCTTTGGACCATTAACTGCAGAATTGTACTCCACAACCTGTAACCTCGTGGCCCTACATATCCCCCACTCAACCATTACCATCAAGCCAGAGAATCAACTCTGGTTCAATTGAGAGTACAGGAGGGCATGGCAGGAGCAGCACCAGGCGCACCTGAAGATGAGGTGTCAACCCGGTGAAGCCACCAAACAGGGCTACTTATGTGCCTTACAGCATTAGCAGTAAGTGCTAAGCAATCCCACAACCAATGGATCAAATCTAAGCTCTGCAGTCCTACCACATCCAGCATGATTGGAGGTACATAACCAAACAATTCATGGGAGGGGGAGGCTCCACAAATATCTCCAACCTCAATGATGGAATAGCCGAGCACATCAGTATAAAAGAAAAGGCTGAAGCTTTCGCAGCAATCTTGAACCAGGAGTGCCAAGTGAATGATCCATCTCAGCCTCCTCGAGTTGTCCCCAGCATTACAGATACCTGTATTCAGCCAATTTGATTTACTCCATGTGATATCAAGAAACAGTTCGAGGCTCTGGATATTGCAAAGGCTACAGGTCCTGACAACATTCCAGCAATAGTACTAGAGACTTGTGCTCCAGAACTTGCCGCTCCCCAAGCCAAGTTGTTCCAGTACAGTTGTAGCACTGGCATCCACCTGACAATGTGGGAAATTGCCCAGATACCTTCTGTACACAAAAAGCAGGACAAATCCAACCCAGCCAATTACCGTCCCATCAGCCTACTCTCAATCATCAGTAGAGTCATAGAGATGTACAGCATGGAAACAGACCCTTC